>NW_007248390.1:2481514-2656713 GCF_000164805.1 Carlito syrichta
GCCACTGCACTCCAGTCTGGGTGACAGAGTGAGACTCCAACTCAAAAAAAAAAAAAGAAGAAGACAAAGAATTAAAATGCAGAAAACACAACTAAATGCAGTGTGTGATCCTGGATTGAACTCCAGGCTAGACTGACTGATTGATTTACTTTAATATTTTGTTATAAACAACATCATTAAAATAGATGGTAAAGTTTTAATGAGGTCTACAGATTAGGTTATAGTATTACAATCAACTCACAATCCTGACTTGGATCATTGCTTTTAGGAAATACACGGAAAAGGAAGCATTTAGAGTTGAGGGTATCATATCTAAAACCTACTCTCAAATGGTTTAATAAAAATGATGATAATAATATTAGAATAATATTAGATAATAATAAAAGCAGAATATATGGAGAATATAACAAGAATAATATGTATATGTGGAGTGAAATCATAAAAATGTGGAAAATTTTTAACAGTTGGAAGCAACAGAACAAAAGCACACCGTAGTTCTTTTTACCATTCTTACAACTTTCCTGTAAATTGAAATTATTTCAAAATAAAGTTTAAGAAGAAAGGAAGAAAAGAAAGGAGGGAAAGTAGGAAGGGAGGGGGCAGAGGGGGTTTAAGTGCTGGGAAATAAAGCTGGAAACCAGCACAGGGATATGAATCAGGCTCTGTCACTTGTTTGTGGAATGGTCTAGGGTTTCTTTTTACCTCAGTTTACTTCTCTGTAAAACAAGGATAATCATTATATTTACCCAGAAGGCAGTTGTGAATATTAGAAAGTAAGATTATTAAATAATAAACATGATAAAAATACTGGCTGTTAATATTGTAAACTATATCAGTTTTAATAGGAATGAAAATATTGTATTGATATTAAGAATCTAAAAATTCTAGGCCTTGGTAACCAGTTGGTCACAGATAAGAAGGACTTATTCTCAGCTAATCAAAATAAACAACTGTGGTAATAGTGGAGCCTTTCACTGGATAATGGAAACAGGGAAGAAGTGAATGATTTGACCGACAGAAACACACATGCAGTTGTATATGCATTGTGCTAAAGTTCCTGTCAGCAATCTTGCTGGAGATATAAGTAAATGGTTCAGTAGATAGGCTGAGACTTCAGAAGGAGATCTGAACTTGAGTTGTAGCTTGAATGTTACTGACATGATTTTCATATAAAGTATGTCTTCCCATTCAGTGCAAACTCCCTGAGTCAGGGACCAGAAGTCCTCCTGGTATCACTATAGCAGTCTGTAACTTGTCACATAGAGCTGTGTAATTGTGTTTAGTTGAAACTTTCATATGGACCCACAATGTGGCTCAGCTTAGCCGTCCTGGTGGAGAGATGACCAGCAACTGAAGACTCTGCCTAATGGGGTTAAAGAAATGTGAGGCCATTGTTCGCCAATGAGCTAAATTACACCTGTGCAACCCCATCCCTTAGGTTGTGTGTGTGTTTGTGTGTGGGGCGGGGTGTTCCCTGCCCTAAGAGGGAGATAAAAATTTCTTTGCACTAATTAGATCTAATTCTCATTCCTTCCCTTTAAATCAGCTTTTTAGGTTGTTTTAACAAGTCCTTTGTGCCCAGGAAATACAGCTGATTCTAACATCTAACTCTACTCTTAGCTGGAGGTCTCCACCACTCTCTCCCTGCTCCCCATTTCTTCAGACAGGTTTCCCTTATCTACTAATATTAAATTAATACCTTTTATATCACAGATATTATGTAGAGGACACCAAAAAAGTACACACATTTTAAGAAAGGAAAAACTATATTAAAATTGTAATAATATATACAGATAACAAAAGATGAATACAGGTCATGTATGACTTCTGCAATTACAAGAGGTGCTCAAAGTAGTTGCCATCAGTGCCCAGACACTTTTGACCATGGCAAAGGAAAAATAATGCACAGATAACATCTTCTAAAATGTGTATATGATTTTTTTTGGCACTCTTGATATTTTAGTATGGAAAGGAGTACACAAATTAAATCACAAAATAGTCTTAGCTTCCAAAAAATTAAAAACCCTAACAAATAAAAATTTAAAGTTTCTCTGTTATTTCAGGTATCACAAGGTAATGGCATGGAAGAGATGGTATGAGCTAAGAAGATTGGGGAATAGGAGTTGATAAAATACTGAACTCATCCAGTGTATGCAATTCTTGCTCTGAAAGTGCATGAGTCTTCCTGAGGTTGACTTCTGAAATTGACCTTACTGTTTTAAATTTTGTGTTGAAAATATAAGTGGGACCAATGATAGTAAAAAAGGAACAAGAGTCAGAGTAATAATTTGGCAACTTTTGTTTGTTATTATTGGTCTATGTGATCCTATGAACTGAAAGAACCAGGGATTTTATTTTACTTCTCATTTTAAAAATATAAGACCTTATGAAAAATGCAAACAACCACTTAATTGCATTTCGCATACACACTGCCAATTAAACCATACAAGGTGAACTGAAGTTATAAAAATCTAATTGCTTAAGATTCTAAGGTTTGAGGAGTGAAAACAATGCTTCTCAAACTTCTCTGAACATTGGAAATCACCTCAGGAGCTTCAAAATCCACTAGTTCTTGAGTTCCAGCCCCAGAAAATGTGATTTTGTTGATCTGAGATATCATCTGGGATTTGGAATGTTTAAAAAATATTCAGATGCTTCTAATGTGGAAACAAGTTTGGGGTCTCTAGTTTGTAAGTTTCCAAAGTCCTAGAACTGGAAAGGAACAGAAATGGGATTAATTCCAGGACCTTTGGTATCTAGTCTGCCACTTTCAATTGACTATTTTCAGAAAAATAGTCAATTAAAAAAATTAGACTGAAAGGGTACTCAGTAGAATGGATTTACTTTTTCCAATAACTTTATTTCCATAAAACTTACATCTGAGTGAATACTGTTAGTGAGGAAAGAGATGGGAGAAAGAGGAGCTGGGACCATCCTTGGAAAAAGTAAAAACCAGAGTGAAGCAGTGGAACATGTCTTGTGGACCTAAGGGACAAAGCCAAGCCACTCAGCCAATGCCAAGAATCTGATGGCCACTGTGATAGACCATAGAAAGAGATGAAAGACATTTTTCACTGAGTAGGAGTGAAGAGGTTATTAGATCCAGCTGTATAAAGTAAAAATCAAAGTTGACCCTGATATTCTATGAGTGGTGGTAGAATAGGATCCTGAAGCACTTTAGGGGTCAGATGCCATGGGCATCAGCCTATAAACACATAAACACATATACACACACACACAATCACTCTGTTAATTCAGAAATATGAAGCCTATTACCTTGTGTTTCTACTTCACTGTTCTTAAATTTAACCCTTTTATAGTTAGAAAAAGAATTTAGTTGGTCTAGTCTAGATTTTACTAAAATAATGCTTTGAAATAGAAGTTAGAAAAAAATGCTAGTAGTAATTAAATCATGGTAGTTTCACAATACATAGGGACAAAGTCTGCCTATTTCCAAAACCGGAGATTTTATTGCTTATTACCATTTAAGAAAATAATGTATTGTATCTTAGTTTCAAAGCCTTAAATATGCTTTCCAAGAAGTTATCTGGTTCAGCAAATAATGAAAACAAAAGAAGAGAAAATAAACAGTGCTCAGAAGACAATGTTCCATCTGCTGTATCACTCCCACTTTGTTACAGAACTAAATAACTGCATGCGTACTTTCAAAATGGAAATTTAAAAATGTTCCTACCAGAGTTTCAATCTTTAAACTGAAAGATAACTGTGATGGTTTCTCACTCATTCCCAGATGTGCTTGAACTGCAATTTGATTTTTTTTCACAATTAAATGTAACCTCTACTTTGAGCCTCCTAGTCCACTTGAGCACAGACCATGTGATTATATTCTTTTTGTGGTCTATACCATCTTTCCTGACTTAAATTCAATCATTTCAGTTATTTTACCTCTTTTGTTTAGTCCCTGGGGTGTCACCTGATTTTCAAAAATAAGTGTCTGAAACATAATGTTCAGCATTTTTCCATGTTTAGCTCCACTGAAATAAATAATCATCTACTCTTGGGTCTGGGGTACCATTTCCCAATTAACATCACCTGAGACCTCCACTTCCTACCTGGCTTCTGGTTCTGTGTCCATGACATTTTTTACCATGGAGTTTTCCATCATGACTAGGAGTGACTGTTTATCCCTCTGACCTTGTCTCATGTTTTCATAGCCACGAAGAAGACTCCTCAACCTAGTGTGTATCCACAGGAAACTCTGGAATTGTTTGGGGCCTTCTCTGTTGCAGACTATTCCACATTCAATGTCACAGTGGCACAGGGTTTGCACATGACTCCCACCCCTCTGATTCCAATCAGAAAATAGGTCCCAGATGCCCTATACTCTCAGATCCTGAAACACACTGTCATGTGCATCTACTCCCAGACTTCAAGCAAGATCATCTGATTTTCAAGAACATCCACTTTGTGCACATTTCTGTTTCCCATCTAAGTTTCCCTGACACTCTAAAGGCAATGAGTCACCACCAGTTCCTGAGGAAGCAAACTCGTTCTCAAGCCATGTGTATTCTCACTGAGTATGTTAATTTTATTAAAAGCATTGGGTTTGGTTCTCAAAAGAAAGCCTTTTTTTTCTTTAAAGGTCCTTTCTTACTAACTAATGTCTGTGCCAAAAAAAAAAAAAAAATTCTGTTTCCCTCAGATGCGTTGAGGCACCCTCTTATCTGCAACATGAAATGGTATAAAAAAAGTTCTTAGGTACCTGTGAATTATAAAGACAAGGTAATATACAAATAAATATCCAATGTTTAATCTACTAGGTAGCATTTCAGTGTGACAAGCACTGCATGTAACCCCTAAACCAATCCTTACCCCAAGATTGTAATTATCATTTATCAGGAATGGAGTGATGATGGGCAGGATAAGCCCAGTGAGCTGTCTCTAGTGTAGGGTAGGGGGACCAGAAGTACCAGTCCTTAAGACTATAAGGATACAGGCAGGTAATTTGGACAGCAACCCACAACATTTGTTACCATAAAAGTAAGCTAGATGACAGGTGAGATACAAAAACAATTTGTCAGAGTGCAAGCAGAGACCAAGTTCAGGGATCAGAGGTAGAAAAGCAGCAATGACTTCTAGACTCAAGGACAAAACTGGAAGCCTCGGTATGGGGACTGCACTGCTTGACCAGAGCCTTGATGTTGAGTTATTCAACTACAAACTATTAGAGACTCCCTTCTCAGAGTATCAATAGATCCTAAAGTCTGATTCTTGCTAAACTTACAAGGTATAATTTCATCTTAGGTGAGCCTACAGATCAACAAAATATCCCCCATAATGTCTAAGTTCTGTTGTCAGATAACAAATAATTTTCTTTCATAATTGAGAGATTGGGCTTAAAATGAAAATCCCTCCAGAAAGCAGAACACAGTGATTTATTACAACTAAGTTATCAATGCACCATGCCAGGATTATTCTTTTCTTTTGTTTAAGACCATTTTTTAAAACTTGTTTTGGAGGCATGTTTAACAGCTTTATTTATATATAATTAACACATAATGCAGTGTGCCCAGTTAAAATGTACAAGTAGATGGTTTTTAGTATATTTAAAGAGTTATGCAGTCATCTTCACACTCAACATTAGAAAGTTTTCATCACTGCAAAAAGAAACCCCACTTTTTAGCCATTATTCTCGCAATCTTCTCAATTCCCTAGTCCTAAGGAGACAGGAATCTACTACATGCCTCCATAGATTTGCTTACATTGGACATTTTATATAAATGGGATCACATACTATGTGATCTTTTATGTCTGACTTCTTTCACATAACATAGGGCTTTTGAGTTTCGTTCATGGTATAATATGTATTAGTACTTCATTATTTTGTATTGCCAAACAATATTCCATTATATGTATATACCATATCTGATATATTTATTCATAAACCAATTTGTGTGAAAATGCCAAAACAGAGATAATATTGAAATGAATCCCCACAGACCCATTACCCAGTATAAATAATTACCAACTCGTGGCTAATTTTATTTATACCCCCACTACTTCTTCTACTGCCCGCATCATTTTGACATAAATTCTTGAATAATAGTTCAACATTTATATGTGATGAGTCACTTTTTAAAAACGACAAATTATCATGGCACCTAAATTTTGTATTTGAGCATCATCAAATAACAAGTGCTCCATTTTCTCTATTTATACCTCCTTACATTCAATGTATTTAAATCAGGATGTAAAATGGGCTCTTGAGTTCTTTGAGTCTTTTTTTCTCATCTTGTTTCTTCCTCCTCTTTTTTCTCTTCTTATTTGCCATCCATTTGCTGAAGAATCCACCATATTAGTTCTATAGAGATCCTTCTATTCTCTATTTTGAGAATTGCATTCCTGTGGTGGTGTTTAATATACTCTGATTTTGTGGTATATTTTCACGAACTGTTTACACAAATGTAGGTAGAATAATTTATTTCGCAGGAATTCTTCATAAGAGTGATACTTATTTCTTTTAGGAGGCGCATAAATTTTGTTCTTTCTTCCTTTTGCTCTTTTTTTTTTCTAGTTACGTTTTTGATGTTAACACTGACTAGTGATCTCAGGTCTTTCAGCCCTATTCAACCATTAAAAACTTCCCAAGCCGGGCTTGGTGGCTCTGCCTGTAATCCCGCACTTTGGGAGGCTGAATGAGGGTTCCCGCACTTTGGGAGGCTGAGTGAGGGTTGCCTGAGCCCGAGGGTTCGAGATCCACCTGGGCATCTTGGCGAGACCTCATCTCTACAATAAATCAAAGATTAGCTGGGCGTGGTAGTGCACGCCTGTAGTTCCAGCTACTTGGAAGGCTGAGGTGGAAGGATCGCTGGAGCCCAGCAGGTTGAGGCTGCGGTGGCCAGGAGCAACCACTGCACTCCAGTCTGGGTGATGGAGTGAGATTCCAACTCAAAAAAAACCCAAACAAACAGCAACAACAAAAAAAACTTCCCTATTAGCTTTTCACATCGTGTTTTAGCAGCCATTGTTGATTATTATCCAGATATGTTATTTCATTAAAAATTGTAGTATCTAATTGTAACATTCATTTTCTCACTTGGTAGTTTGAATACTTTTACAAAGAAAAACATTCTCCCATCAATGATTTGATTACTCTGATTTACCATTTCAATGAACGAATCGGATATATCCCCGGCTATTGTAGCAAGCAGCCACAAAATCTCAGGGACATTCAGCAATATCTCTGTTTTTCTCACAGGTCTACGAGCTGTGGGCAGTTCTGCCATGATGCTGGGTTTCAGTAAGCTCTGTGAATACTTTTTCTTCCTTCACCCAGCAGAATAGCTGGAGTGTGTTTTACTTATGGTCATAAAAAATAGCAAATGGAAAGAAGTACAGGTGAGTCCTCTGAAAACACCTGCTTGAAACTGTCACATTGCTTTCACCTCGTCTCCCACCTGTGTCAATCATTTGTTGAAGGCAAAGTCAAGTAGTTACTTGTATCTGCCTTTAATTGAGGGAAGAAAGGATTTCAAAGATGCATGACAGATAGAGGAATGGAGAAGAATTGAGGCCAGAAATTCAATCTACCACAGCAGTATAAACGTTCTTTCTTTTTCTTATTTTCTAGTTTTCAGATAATGAAATGAAAGTCCTAGGTTCTTCCCAAAGTGATCAATATTTTCAAGTATCATTGCAAACTCATTGATTTAATTATGACAGTATTGTATTTTATACATTATTTTAGTCATTATTATTTTTGTTGTTCAAGTTGTTCCTCTTCAACTTGGCTTCTGAGTTATTTTGACAACCTCAAAAGTCGTCGATAGTTTCCTTACTTTCTGGTGTCATCCAGGCTTATCATGAAAAATTTTTGTCCTGAACCTAAAATCTAGGAACCTTGTTTGCTTTAAATAAAGATTGTTATTTTGAGACTATAGTGTGGGTTCTAGAAATACTCCTTGTCAATGATTTTATTATGTTTTCTGAGCCTTTTAAGTACATGGAAATAGAAAATAATTATAACAAAATATTCATATGTTTATTCTAATATTTCTAATTGAAACTTATGGAACTGACCATGCTATCAAAAGTGGACTGGTTAAAGAAAATGTGGTATGTATACATGATGGAATATTATGCAGTCATAAAGAAAGACAAAATTATGAACTTTGCAGCAACTTGAATGGATTTAGAGTCTATAATACTCAGTGATCTATCACAGAAACAAAGAACAGAGTACCATATGCTCTCACTCATAAGAGGACCCTGAACGCTTATAGTAATTTATAAGAAAGGGCCTATCAGTAGCGGGAAACTTTCAGGGGAGGGGGTAAGCATAACATCAGTAAAGGTTTTCACTTAACATTTTTTGTTATTATATGTATGCAGTCATGCTTATCAGTATTCCTCTTCTATTATTTATGGGTTTTGAGTTCTAATAGGAAAGATATAAAAGCAGGTTTAAATAGGGAAAGTCAGCATCAAGGTAAGTGTGTGACTAAAACACAGGAGTAAATATGGGGGATCAGCAAGGAGAAAAGGATGTTACTGAAGACAAATTATGTTGCTTCATAGTGTAGCTAATTGCTAATATTCTTTTTTTTTTTTTTAATTATATAGACAGAGTCTCATTTTGTTGCCTAGGCTGGTCTTGAACTCCTGACCTCAAGTGATCCTTCTCCCTTGGCCTCCCAAAGCACTGGGATTACAGGCAGGAGCCATGCACCTGGACTAATCACTGATATACTTAATTCTGAGATCATGAGGATTTAAGGGGAGATGTGGCCTGGGAATCAGAAATTTTGTAAAACTCTTATATAATTTCAATATTCCTCTCAAAGTTAGGAACCACTGACTTAGATTCCATCTAGAATGCAATATAGTAAAATTAAGAAGCAATAGCCTCACCTAATCTGTGGAGTATCTGATGTCTCTTCTTATAGGTCTGGCTCTTTACAAGTCTGAACACTGGACTCTTTTGTCCTTGACTTAAGTTGCATCTACTCTTTCATCTTGCAGCATGATAGTAAGTAAGTGAAATGGCATGTAAGAGGGAAATGATATGGGCTTTGGAGTCAGAAGCCTGCCTTCTGCAATTTATTGCCTATGTGAGTTTCCTATGACTGCTGTAGCTAATTACCACAAACTTAGCAGCTTGCATGCATACCCATCTTGAAGGACTGTTCTTAAGACAATACAGACTTATTATCTTACAGTTCTGGAGGTCAGAATTTCCAAAATGAGTTCACTAGACTGAATCAAGGTATGCATAGGACTGTGTTGCTTTTTGGAAACTCTAAGGGAGAATCTGTTTTCCTGCTTTTTCCAGTCACTGTGGGCTGTCCACACATCTTCATTAACAGCCCCCTCTTTCATCCTCAAAGGCAGAGGTGTCCAATGGAAACATTTTCACAATGTATCACCCTGACACTGACTCTTCTGCCTCCCTTTTCCTCATTTAAGTACACTTGTGATCACATTGGGTTCACCCGGGTATTCTAGGATAACCTATTTATATTATAGGTAGCTGATGCAGCAATCTTAATTTCATCTCCTACATCAACTCATCTTTGCTATGTAACACAAGATAGTCACAGGTTTCAGGAATTCAGAAGTGACGTTGTTTATTTGTGGAGGTGGGGACAATTATTCTGCTTACCATACTACCTCACCTTTACAAAATAGCTTATCCATTTGAACCTCAATTTTCTCTTCTATAAAATGAGCATCTGAAATAATTTTGCATCTTTCTGAATTTACTCATCCCAGTGATTTTAAGGAAAGAGGAGAGAAGCGGTGATTAAAACATCTGGAAAGATTTCTTATTGGTAAGGTTAGTTTCCAGGTGAGGTCAACATGCTACTTCTCTACTGTATGCATACCTATCTTGAAGGACTACTCTGAGGATTAAAAGAGATAATGCATGAAAATACCTTCTCTGTCTCTTCTTTTTGCTCCATTCTGTTGATAGAGAGGGCCTGAGTACTCAAACATGAATGAGTTCTCTGGATACTATGTATCAGGTTAAGCTCTTTCCTTAGTCTTGGTTCTAACTAGATATCTTATCTGTGCACTAAAGCTGATCACACAACCAGATTGCTCTATCCAGTTCCCTAGTCAAAAGCCTGCAGATCTAGAGCCGGACTCGGTGGCTCAGCCTGTAATCCCACGCCTTTGGGAGGCTGCGGTGAGTGGATTGCCTGAGCCCGCCGGTTCGAGACCCGCCTGGGCAACTTGACGAGACCTCATCTCTACAATAAATCAAAAAATCAGCCGGGCATGGTAGCACATGCCTGTGATTCCAGCTACTTGGAGGGCTGAGGTGGAAGGATCACCGGAGTCCAGCAACTCGAGGCTGCGATGGCCGGGAGCGGCCACTGCACTCCAGTCTGGGCAACAGAGTGAAACTCCAACTCAAAAAAAAAAAAAAAAAGTCTGCAGATCTAACCCTGGTTTCTGGGACTCCATCTGCCATAGACTCACTTTCCAGATACTACCTGCCACTGCCTCTACCTGAGATTCTGTGCCCTCCTCACCTTGACACATTGATGGCAACAAGCACCTTAGCCATGCCTGAAGACAGCACTAATGGCTAGGCACTGTGCATTATCTTTTGAAATGAACATTCTCAGCTGTGTATTCCCAGCTGTCTACCTCATGCACTGCCACACTGTACCTATCTGCTGTCAAAATCCTGCCCTGAGTCCAGCAGTAAACGGTTTTGACTCTCCAAAGACTTCAAAGGTCTGTTTCAAAAGTGTTGAGTATGGTATATCTGACAATACGCTAGCAGAAATTACTAAAGATGATATTTTTTCTTTGCTAAAAATTGATTACTTTTTTTTTGCTAAAAATTGATTACTTTTATGTATTTTTCCTTGGTGTGTTTACTGTGAATTAGGCTTCTTGGTATATTTTTCATAAATTCCAATTACCAAAATCATTAAATTTTCAGATACTCATTGATCATTACATTTAAGTCTTACTCTATCACGTGTATAAGAGTGACAGAGAAAGGGAGATCAAGGTTGCCTCTGAAATTGAGGTCAAGAGGAGACCAAGGCAAGAAGCATCTGGATGATGTTCATGTATTCATAGTTGAATGAATTCATTCAAGTACTATTTATTAAGGACTTATTATGCAGCTATAAATGACATAGGAAGTCTTTAATAAATATTTTTATGGAAAGATAAATATCTTTTTGAAAAAACACTGTCTTTTTTCTCATAGAATACATATACATTCTTGATGAAGCGAACAATTATCTGATTATTGTGAATACACGTAAACATTTCAAGGGTTCCAATTACTATTAAAGGTGTTCCACTGCATTGTAAATGTATAATAGTAGAAACTGATATTATCTGGGGGTTTGTGGAAGCTGCAAGAAAAAGAATTAAATAACCAAACATATCATTTAATTTGTGGTTGCAATAAATGCTATGAAGAAAATGTAAGCAGAAAAGGAAATTGAGAGTGATGGAGTGAAAGTAATTTTAGTTAATATAGTCAGGGAAGTCTTCTTTGGGATGTTTGGATAAAGATATGAATATTATGAAGGGTAAACAGTACAATTATATGAAGAAAAAGTATTCCAGGCGAGGAAACAGCAAGTGAGAAGACTCTGAGGTGGGAATGAGCTAGGAATTTATTTATTTATTTATTTATTTATTTATTTATTTATTTATTTATTAGCTGGAGTCTCACACTGTTGCTTAGGCTGGAGTACAGTAGCATGCTCATGGCCACTGCAACCTCTACCTGCTGGGCTCAGGTGATCCTTCCACCTCAGCCTTCCAAGTAGCTGGAACTACAGGAACACGCCACCATGTCTGAGAAATTTTTTTATATATTGTAGAGATGTGGTCTCATCAAGTTGCCCAGGCTGGTCTCGAATCCGTGGGCTCAGGCATTCCTCTCACCTCGGCCTCCCAAAGTGCTGGGATTATAAGTGAGAGCCACTGTACCCGACCAGAGCTAGGAATTTTTAAGAAAAGATGAGTTCTAGGGTAATGGCACAAAATCACTGAAGATCATAGCACTCATAGTTATTTATACCATAATAAAGATTTTATTTTTTAATACTAAAAACATTGGAAAACCGTATGGCTCTTAATTTAGCTTGTGTGCATGTAAGGAAAAGGAAAGTAAAAACTGGTCTTACTTGCATTTGGAAAATAAATACCTGAGGTGTGATGAATTTCTTAGAAGCAGCAAGATTAGAGGTTGGGAGACAAATTGAGAGTCGTTTGCAATAGTCAAGGTAGAAGATAACTTCTGTTGAAGAAAAAGTGTGGACTTGGGGAAAAGTGGTGGAATAGAGAGATATGTTGGAGATAAAATCTGTAATATTGGTTGATTTATTGATGGCAGTAGGTAAGAGAGAGTTGTAAAGGATGACTCTCAGGTTTTATTTTGTGCAAATCAATCAATGTTAATGCCATCTACCAAAACAGGGAACAAAGGCGGAGACATAACTTTTGTATTGGAACAAGGGGAAAGGTTAGATCATGATTTTGTCTTTTGACATGGTGAGTTTGAAATGTCTTTGATATAACCAATGAAGATGTCAAGAGGACTTTTGCATGCATCTATCTGGAACTCAGGTGAAAACTCAAGGCAGAGGTAGAGATGTTTGACCTCTAGGTACTTTTCAAAGCCATATGTATAACTCAGATAGCTAAGAAACAGAAGCAAGAGTGAGAAAAGACAAGGCTTTAGCTTAGAAACTATGATGCTCCGACATGGGTCAATCAGGTAGAGGATGATGGATTGCGCAGGAGGCAAAAACTGAGTGGCCAGAACAAAAGGAGAAAGCGTAGGCAGTTCAGTGTCACAAAAGCAAAAGGAGAAGTATCCAAAAAATGAAAGAAGAAGCAAAACTGTCAAATGCCGCAGAGAGCTCAAGAAAGATAAGAAAGTACTAAATATTATCCACTGAATTCAGCACCACGGATCATTTGTTTGTGTGTGTGTTTGTTTGTTTGTTTGTTTTTCCTCCAAGAGTGCTGGGACTATGGAATAGCAAGTGAGTTAATACAGAAGGAATTCTATTTAGAAGAAGCAACACACTAGGAAGTAGGACTTGGATCACAAAGTCCCATTTTTAGTGCATCAACTAATATCTGGCAAGGAGAAAGCTAGTATCTTGGTTAGTAGAGACCCATGCAAATATGTATGCATGCTTCATCCCTAACAAATAAGATAGATGATCCACAGATTGCAAAGCCATCTTATCTGAACAGATACTTAACATGGGACATAGGATTAGGTCAAATGCATGCTCCAGTAAATTCTAAGAGATGGGAGAGAGATGGAGAAAGATTTAGTATAGGAAATACAAGGAATTGATGTCACCTTATCTCTATGGTTTATGGAGACTGACAGTTTCCAGGAGAGTTGATGATATAGATCCAGTTCCAATTTCAAAGGCCTGAGAACCAGCAGAGCCAAGAGTGTAGTTCAGGTCTGAAAAATGGCTGATTTGAGACCCAGGAAGAGCCAGAATATCAGTTCAAGTTCAAAGGCAGGAAAAAAAGGATGTCTCAACTTGAAGGCAGTCAAGCAGAAGAAGTTTCCTCTTCCTTGAAGGAAGATCAGCCTTTTTGTCTTATTCATGCCTTTAACTGATTGGATGAAGCCCACTCACATTAGGAAGAACAAGCTGCTTTACTCAGTTTACTGATTCAAGTGTTAAATCTCATCCAGAGAAAGCCTTACAGACACACCCAAAATAATGTTGAACCCAATGTCTGCATATCCCACAGGCCAGTCAAGTTGACATGTAAAATTAATTAACATGAGGTCGGAGGACTATATTTTAGGAAACACCACTGTAATGTTTAAATAAAAACAACCCAAGTGACTTTTGAGAGAGACCAAAAAGATTTGCCTACCGGTCTTTTTCTTTCCTCCCTCCCTTCCTTTCTTCCTTCTTTCTTTTCTTCCCACCTTATTTTTTTCTTTCTTCCTTATTATCTCCTTTCTCTTTGTTATACTTTAAATTATGAAGTATTTGATTCACACAAAATATTAACAATTTGTAAATAAAGCAAACAAAAAAAGAAAACAATTTAAGCACATATAGCTAGCATCCAGGTTTGTGGCAAAAACATTACCAAGCTTAGGTCAATACCAAATCTCTTTTATTCCCTATTCATTTGAAACCAAATGACTTCCCCTTCCAAAGTTAACTATTGCCTTGCATTTTTTCATGTTGCTTTTATTTTTTGTTTTAGTTTATAAGTTGTGATTTTGATGAAATTTAAACTTTACTGAAAGTGGCAAGAAGATTCTAAAGGATACATATATCATTTCAACTACTCTATCCTAATGTGTATATATGTGTATATTATTTTTTCTTTCTATACCATTTGAAATTAAGTTCCAGAATCATGATCTTTTATTCCTGAATACTTTAGTGTTTATTCCTAAGTACAAGGATATTCTCTTACAAAATCACAGTACAACTATAAAAATTTACCATTAGTGATTAGATACCATTGCTATCTAATTCAAAGTCCATATTCACATTTTATTAATTGTCCCCCAAATTTCCTTTTATTACTCCGTTATCCCTTTAATCTAGGATCTAATGTAGATTCACATTGCATTTAGCTGTCTTTGTTTCTTAGTCTTCTTGAATATAAACCTATTCCTCACATTCTCTTTGTCTTTAATATGTGCAACATATTTGAAGTACTAGTCTAGTTATATTGTGGAAACACTCTCAGTTACAGTTTATCTGAAGACTATTCAGTATTAATTCACTCAGTATTGGCAAGAGTCCAGTACAAGTGATATTGTGTCCTTCTCAGTGCACCATAACAAGAACCATGTGATGCAGATTTGTCCCACTGTTGGGGATATTCCTTCTGATAAAGATTCAAACTGTGAGACAGATTTAATGTGAGACATTTTCCTTTGCAGCTTCAAAAATAAAGGTCTCATTACCAGAAATGTGGTGGTTTCTAGGAACTTAGAGAATTCCCCACCAACAGCTGGCAAGAAGACAGAGACCTCAGTGTCTTGCAGTTGTTTGAGACTGGGTACCCCCACAACCAGTATGATCTTGGAAATAGAATCATATGTAGATCATTCAGATGAAAATGCAGACTGGACAGTATGTGAATGTGAGACCCTAAGCTTGATCCCATTAGAGTCTGGACATCAGCCTCATAAAACTAATAGATACTGTTTTAAATGTTTAAGTCTGTAGCAATGTGTTACACAAGAATAGAAACCTAATGTACTCAGGTTGTTCTATATTTGTCTAGTGTAACTTCAAGCAAATTATTGTTTTTAATGGATTTTCTTATCTTCTGACACATGCATGTGTACACACATACACACACACACACACACACACACACAATGTTACAGATTCATTTTGTACTTTATGTAACCCAGTCTTCAAGGGTCACTGATTCCTTTGAGTAGAGAGATAGTTAGAAGCTAAGATCTGTCTTTACAGTTTTTTTTAAAGTTTGGGGTACAATTCAGGGTTAGGTATAAAAATGGTCATTATGCAGGTACCCTTGTTGCTGAGGTGTGCTCCTCTTCCCTCCCCTGGCAGTTTCCCATTACTGCCACTCCCTTTCTTATAGTATTATGATAATTGTTCAAGGTCCGCTTATGAGTGAGAACATGTGGTACTCAGTTTTTTGTTTCTGTGATAGATCATTCAGTATTATAGACTCTAAGTTCATTCAAGTTGTTGAGAAGTTCATAATTTTATCCTTCTTTATGGTCATATAATATTTGATCGTGTATATGTACCACATTTTTAAAATCCAGTACTCTTTCAATGGGTAGCATGATTGGTTCCATGTTTTTGCTTTTGTGAGCAATGCTGCAATAAACATGTGTGTGCCAGTATCTTTTTTATAGAGTGATTTGAGTTCCTCCAGGTATATTCCCAGAAGGAGGATTGCAGAGTAGTATGGAAGGTCAATTTTTAGATCTTTTAGGAATTGCCATGCTGTTTTCCACACAGGTTGCACTAGTTCAACCTCCCAACGACAGTGTAGAAGTGATCCCTTTTCCCCGCATCTTCTCCAGCATTTGTTGTTTTTTGAGTTATTGAAGATGGTCATCCTAACTGGAGTTAGGTGGTATCACATTGTGATTTTGCCTTACATGTCTTTATAGTTTTATCACACACTCACACAGAGATACACATACACACAAATGCTGAACATTAAACCAATGTCTACTTTGGTGTCTGAACCTTTTATAAATAACATTTTGCTCTATATAATTTTATGTGATTCATTTTGTAGTCTCGACAGGACATGTTTGCAGTTCATCTAGGTTGATATAAATAGATGCAACTCTGTTTTTCATTGCTGTATATTGCCCACTGTAAAATTATGCCATAATTTTTTTCCTTTCAATTGATGAACATTTGAGTCATTTAAAAAAATCTGTTCCAAATATTTGGCCACATATTTTGTGATCCTCAGAAAATATGTCTGCAATTTCAACTTTACTATATGATGCCCAGTTGTGTACCAAAGTACTCTTGTTGCTGCTCTGTATCTTTGCCAATACTTGGTGCTGTCAAGCTTTTTAATCTTTATGAATCATATGGGTGTAAACTCTCTCCTTCTGGTTGAATTTACATTTCTCTGGGTTCTAATGGAGTTGGACATCTTTTAATAAGTTAATTGCCCATTTGTACTTCTTGTGTGAAAGGCTTTACAAGTCACTTGCCTAATTTCTTCATCTTATTTGTTTCCTTACTGATTTATAAGTTGTTTATATGTTCTAAATTTAATTTCTTTGTCAATTATATATGTTATAAAAATCTTTGTCTACTTTGTGCCTTCAGTTCATTTTTTCAAATTAATATCTCTACATGTCTGCTATGGACTGAATTACTCCTCCCCCGCAATTCATATACTGAAGCCCTGAACTACAATGTAACTATATTTGGAGATGGGACCATTAAATGAAGTCCTAAAGATGGAATCCTAATCTGGTAGAACCAGTGTCCTTATAATCAAAGAAAGAATTATCAGCACTCATTCTTTTTCTATGTGCAGTCACAAAGAAAAGACCATGTGAGGACACAACAAAAAGGAGGAGGTATCTGTAAGCTGAGGAGAGAGTCCTCACCAGAAACTAACCCTGCCAACACCCTTAGTTTTGTACTTCTAGCCTCCAGAACTGTGGGAAAATAAAATCTGTTACTTAAGTCTGTGTTATCTTGGTATGGTAGTCCAGGTTGATTAATATAGTGCTTCTTAATGAATGGGCATTTCAATTTAATGTAATAAAATTCATCAATTGTTTCTCTTGTATTTGTACTCTTTGGTTTGTGTTTCGTACAATTTTCAATACCTTTTCTCATAAAGAATTTCTTCTGAATAATTTAAATTTACCCTTTTTGTTTTAAGTATTTATTCCACCTAGAATTGTTTTTTGTATAATGTGTGATAAATCAGATAGTATTATATAAAATATGTAATCATTTATAATATATTATTTTAATGCATATATGTCATCATTTCATCCAGTTTATTATATATGTATGCATTTTATATGAAAGAGTGATTTTCTCCACGCTATTTATTAAAGAATTTCTTCTTTAATCCAATACTCCACTGGCCTATTTAGTTTAATTGTATGCTATGTCTTGATAACTGGATGGTATAATTTTCTCAACTTGTTCTTCAGGAAAGTCTTGCTATTTTTGTCATTGGCTTTTCTCCACAATTTTGGAATCAGTTTGTCAATTAAACTAAAATTCTATTGGAGTTTTTATTGTAGCAGCATTGATACATAGATCAATGCAAAGAGGATGGTCACATTTTATAGTGACTGTCAATAGACATTATACATCTCTTATTTGGAACTTCTTTTACAGTTTTCTCTAGGGATCTTGCACGTCTTTTGTTATTTTTATTCTAAGGCACCTTATATTTTTGAATGGTATTGTAAAGGGAAATATTTTCCTTAATTATATTTTCTGAATTATGCTGCTGCATAGAAATGCAATTGATTGTGTATATTGATCTCACAGCTCACAAACACATTGATGCACTCTCATATTATTACCAATCATTTGTCTGTAAATGCCTTTTGGTTTTCTATGTAAACAACCATATCATCTGAAAATAATTTGTTTTGTTTATATCTTTCCAATTCTTATACCTTTCAATTTCTCCTTTCTTATCTTACTCTGCTGGTCTCAGATGACTAGCATGATGTTGACTGCAAATGATGATCACGAGTATCATTGTCTTAGTTTTGATTTTTTATAAAATACCTTAAAATATTTATCCATGAGATGAAACATTTTCTCTAGTTTGTGTTGCCTTTGTTGCCTCTCTTTTGCAAGATTAAGGAAGTTTCATTCTGTTTCTTATTTATTTGGGTATTACATTTATCTATAGAGATGTTCTTATGGCTATTTCCTTTTTAATCTGTTTATGCAGTAAAATACCATATTCAACTGTTTACCATTAAATCAAGCATGCCTTTCTCTGATAAACCCAACTTGATAAAATGCTGACTGTGATTCATTAACATTTTAGCAGGGATGTTTTGCCTTTCGTTTGAGAATGTATTTGCCAGAAATTTTCCTTCTTTTCAGTAGTATGGATAAGTTGAAGGGACGGGAATTATCTGTTCCTTAAGTGTCTGTTAGTTATAGCAGATGGCAGCAATGCTATGCCCTCAGCATTGACTGGCCCAGATACACAGATGATTTTTTATACCAAACATGAGTGACTCTGCCTAAGGCTTTCTCTGGCTGTGGGAGGCCAGTGGACCTATTTCTAAGAAAGGGTAGCAATTCTGGTGAGAAAATGCCACTCCTCAACCCAAAAAAAAAAAAAAATGATGAGTATCATGGTATCTACATCCCAGGTGCCTTTCTCCTAGGTGGGAAAATAGGGAGACATTGACTACATAATCACTCAGAAGTTCCTCCTAGCATCCAGCTCAGGTGTACATAGGGAAAAACCTCATCAAATTTTTTTAAAAAATTAGATTCCTTCTCTTTCTTACCTCCATTTTTCTACCCCCATAAGTGATTCTTAGGATCACTTTCCAAAGAAGCTTTCTCTTTTACTTTTTTTTTTAGGCTGGAAAATATAGTTTATTTAGAAACAAAGAAGCTTTTTCACTCAAATCCTTGGTACAAGGTCAGTTCTTGGGAAATCTTAAGACAAAAATATTTTCTTGAAAAACTATCTAGATATGATCTTTTATTTTTGGCAGGATTCTTAACCATTGCACTATTTTAATGGTTTTAATAATATTTAGTCATTCTATTTATAATAGGAGCATATTTGGTAATTTATATGTATTTTTTCAATTACATGTAAGTTTTCAAACACACTGGAATAAAGTTGCTCATAATGTTCTCGTATTAATTTTTAATCTCTGCTATAACTCTTATGGTTCTTCTTTCAAAACTAATGCTTACTCATTTGTGGTTTTACCATATTTTCTTGATCACTATCAGCAGAGATTTGTCGATTTTATTAGTCATTTTAATGCATTCATTGCTGGCTTTATGAATTATTTTGGTTGTGACTTTACTTTTTAATATATTGTTAATTTCTTTTCTCTTTAAAATTTTTTTTTCTATTTTCATTTTAGATTCATGGGGTACATGTGCATTTTTGTTACATGAACGTATTTTGTAGTGGTGGGTCTTGAGTCTCAGGTGTCCCAGTCTCAAGATTGTGAACATTGTGCCCAGTAGGTAATTTCTGAACCCAAAACTCCCTCCCCACCTCTCCCTTTATTGGTGTCTCCAGTGACTATTATTTCCACCTTTGTGCCCATTTTTCTTTGGATGTATTCTGTAGTTATTTGTCTGATTTTTAGGTTATTGAAGTTAGCCTGTTTTACTTTTGTAGTGTAAGCATTAAGACTTTTTGAAAGTTTTCAAACAAAGCTTATTAGAGGAAGAAAGTAGAAAAGAAAGAGTGATATGCCAGAGTTGGCATGGGCAAAATAAACCACCTATTTTTTTCTATAATTTCTAGTTTATTTGTTCCACGAGTTTAGACATAAATTGTATTATTGTTCTTTCTAAGTATTTTAAATATCCACTATGTCTTCTACTTGGAATTGTGCATTATTTAGAAAATTATTTTAGTACTTCTATATAGAATTTGATCATTGTCTTATTCTGATTCTATTTTCATTTCATAATTGGTTTTTATACTAGTTGTATGGTCAGCAGAAAACATGCCCTATTCACTTTTCTTTTTTTTCTTTTTTTTTTTCTTTTGAGTTGGAGTCTCATTCCATTGCCCAGGCTGGAATGCAGTGACACACTCACGGCCACCCCAGCATCAACCTGCTGGACTCCAGTGATCCTTCCGCCTCAGCCTTCCTAATAGCTGGAACTACAGGCACACATTATCCATGCCCAGCTAATTTTTTATTTATTGTAGAGACAAGGTCTTGCCATGTTTTCTGGACTGGTCTCGAATCCACAGGCTCAGGCAATGCACTCGCCTTGGTTTCTCAAAGTGCTGGGATTACAGGCTGAGCCACCGAGCCTGGCCCAGATGCTTTAATATAGGTCGAGATATGTTTTTAAGACATAATATGGCCTTAAAGTTTTAATGAAAGTCCTGAATATACTAGAAAGAAACTTGTTTTCTCCTTGTTGGTTCAATGTTGTTTGTGTATATATTCAGTCCTATATGAAAAATGTTGTTCATTTAGGTCTATATTCTTACTGTTCATCTTTACTTCTTGATCTATGATTGCTAATATGCTAACTCTTCAAATTCAGTAGTAGATTTGCTTATCTCTTTTCACAGTTATAACATTCTTATTTTGTATATTTAAAATCTACAAAAATAGGTGCATACAAATTTAGTATTGTTAGTCATTTTGGCAAATTAAAATCCTAATATAGTAGCATGCATTATCTCTACAGCATTATTTATTATATAATACTGATATAGTCAAATAAGCTACCTTTTCATTGTTTTACTAATATATCTTTTTCAATCTGTTTCCTTGTTTCTGGATATTTATATTTTAATTGGGCCTCTTGTAGCAATATATAGCTAGTTATATTTTTCAAATAATTAGGTGATCTTTGATTTTGACCTGAGTGTTCTGTTCATTTATGTATATTGCAATAGATGATACATTTTTATTTATTTTAATTTATAACTATTTCAACTTTATGTTACTTTTTCTGCTTTTTTGAAATTTTTATTGGCTTATTTTTCTTATATTGGTTTTCAAACTTTACTTTTGCTTTTACTATAAAAAATTTAACACAGATTTAAAATAACAAAGAGAAATTTTATGCCTTAAAATAAAATTTTTGGTCACTGTGAATTAACAGATCACATACTGATGGTTTCAATGGTAGTTTACACCTAAAAGTTTCTGTCCTTATCTTTATTTTAATTTTTTGAGAAATTTTACAATAAATACCCAGGAAAAATCCAACAACTCAATAGCAAAAAGTCAAACAACTTCATTAAAATGGGAAAATCAAATACTTTACAAAAGGCGATATAGGAATATCTATTAGGTAAATAAAGCATTCAACATTATTAGTCTTCAGAGTTTAATTACAATGAGATACACTTGCACACTCATAAGAATGGCTGACATTTTAAAATTTGACAAAAGCACAAAATTAGAATCCACAAAATTTGCTGGAAGCATCGCAACTGTTTGTCATAAAACTGAACATGCATCTTTTTAGCTTATAGCCCGGTACTTTATCTCCAGAAATTTATTCAAGGTAAATGACAATATATGGCCACAAAAGTTAGATCTAAACTTTTCATAGCAACTTTATTTAAAATAAAAATCTGAAAATATCCCAAGAGTTCATCAACAGCAGATGGATAAACAAAAATTGTTATATTTATATAATGAAATATTACTTAGCAGTAAAAAGGAACATGCTACTAATACATGGAAAAACATGAATAAATCTCAAAAACCAAGTAACAAAAACTTTACATAAATGAATACATATTGTATGTCCCTATTTATATAAATTCCTTTTTTTTTTTTTTTTTGAGTTGGAGTCTCACTTTGTCGCCCAGACTGGAGTGCGGTGGCCGCTCCCGGCAGCCTCGCCCGCTGGGCTCCGGCGATCCTTTCGCCTCAACCTTCCGAGTAGCCGGAATTACCGGCATGCGCTACCACGCCCGGCTGATTTTATTTGGTTCAGCTAAATTTTGGAGACGAGGGGAGGGGAGGGGAGGAGAAGGGAGAGGAGAGGAGAGATCCCCCAGGCTGGAGAGGCACAATTACTGCTACCTCAGCCTCGACCTCCTGGACTCAGGTGCCCTGCCTCAGCCTTCCAAGTAGCAGGGACCACAGACATGCAACACCACAGCCAGCTAATTTTTTGATGTATTGTACAGATGAGGTCTGCACTCCAGTCGGGTCTCGAACCCGCAGGCTCAGGCAATCCACTCACCTCAGCCTCCCAAAGGTGCGGGATTACAGGCTGAGCCATCGAGCCCAGCGAAAGTTATTTTTTAAGAGATTTATACATTACTTTGTATGTGAATTTTGTATTGAAGAAGTAAAAAATGGTAGACAAGGGTTGAACTCTGGTTGTGTGCTAAATTAAGCAAAGTGGGCTGATACCTACAGTTTAAGTCTCATCAAGAAAATGGGCTGAATAAATGGATGCATGATAAAATGCAGTGAAAAGTGTGTGATGTAATGTGAGTGATGGACATAGATGTGCAATTATTTTGCCTTTGTTTCATGTTTTGAGAGTGTCCTAGTAAAATGTTTTGGGGAGAAGAGAATGGATGGAGAAAAGTTAAAGTTAGTCTTCTAGTGAGTCTTATAGCTTCTTCTTTTGCTTCCCTATAAGCATAATTTGAACACAGTAGATTTAAAACTAAACAAACAATGCTTCATATCAAGTCTTTTCTCTGTTCCAAAGTTTCCAGTGGTTTCTCATCTCTTTTAGATCAAAGCTAAACTTGTAAGGTCCAATTAATCTATTGTGTTTTACTTTGACCTCAGCTCCTACCGCCATGTGAGTCACTCATTCTACACCATCTGCACTGACCTTCTTGCTGTCTCCAAGCACACCCCACACATTGCTGCTTCAAGGCTCTGTCCATGTTGTTATCCCTGCCTGGACAACACTTTCTCCAGACATCAATGACATTAGTTCCTTTGCCCTTTCAGGCTTTTCTCAGTCTTTATCCTCTCACAGGTCCTCTCTTGCCACTCTATTTAAATGCCTGCCACAACCCTCACGTCTACAATTTATGTTTTTCCTGCTTTCTGTTTTTTCTAACATTTATCTGTAAGAGTAAGCTATATTTTTATTTACATATCTTGTTTGTTTCTTGATTCCTCCTGTAGAATGAAAACCCCATCAAGGTAGGGATGATTGTGTGTTTTGCCTACTGCCCTCTCCCCAGCACCCTGAGCAAAACCTGGCATATAACGGGCACTGAATATTTGTTGAGTGAGTAAATAACCAGTCATGCTCATGTATTAACCCAAAGCTCATTAAGGGACAACATGACTTCTTACACCTTAGAGTTATATAGCCATCAATTTAAAGCAAATGTAGTGTGATTTAAGTCTGGGAGTAAGGCTAATCACTGACTGTGTAGTTGACTCATCGTCGTTTTGTCTCTTGCACCATCATTGTCTTCGTCTACCAACAAATAGTGTTGCATTAAGCTGTAGCTTTAAACAAAATGTCTGTATACGGAGTGCCCTTGGGTACCTAAGACCATGAGAGAGTCGGGTGGGCACATTTCTAGAACTTTCCCCCATTTCTACCTTCTTCTTTTTTGGTTTTACATATTGGCCTTCAATACAGTTTTTTAAAATTTTATTTGGTTCAGCTAAATTTTTGAGAACGAATGGAAAATCCATTTAGATCTTTAACAATGTTATCATTCTATTTGAACTGGAGACAGCATTTAGTCATTAGAGAATCTCCGAGGTCATAAAGTTTTAGGAATCAAATTTTGGAACTACTTCCTTTGTAAATATACGTTTGGACCTCTTTTTGCCTGATTTTATTATTCATATGAAAAGAGTGATAAAACAGGATTTATGTAACAAATTGTGTTTATTTTTTGTTTTGAGATAAAATTACATGTGATCATTTATAAAAATAAAAAACTTATAACCATGTCTGGCACATACTAATGTTTAATCATTGATTGTTTTTACTTTTATTAACTCATTTCAGGGCCCTTGGCAAAACTGAACTATGAAGTTTAAGTGTTGCTCTTCAAATAGTCCACTGAATTATGTATTTTATAAGCAGACAATGATAATGATGTTTGCAATTTTCCCAAATATAAGCAGAGATGAGTTTTAGAAACAAAAAAAAAAGATAAAATCAGTTGCAAACTTCCTCCTTGCCTGGTTCCTACCATTCTTTCCTGCCCCTCTAGCCACTACGAAGTATATCTCATCACCAGGCCCACATATGTGACAGTGATAAAAAGGTCTGTGCTGGGAACAATATAGTGGGTAATAAATCAAGGCTGGGAGGTGGGGGAGTACCAAGCAGGATGGGAGGAGGGGTGATGGCATTGTGAATAATCAATGCAACAGACTCTGTAAGAACATGGCAAAACATCTTACTTAACATGCTTAATAAAGTCGGAGGGGAGAAAGCACTGATAATGTGGAAAATGGCTGTCAGCTTGCTGGAGAGCCCTTTGCCCACACAGCTGGGACAAGCCATGGGTAGGAATGGGAGCGGCTGCCACTGTGCTGGTCCCAGCTTTGATCACCCACCCCCACACTGTACTCAATGTCTGGGATGGTTATATTCCTCTTCCCTACTCTATCTCAACAGTTCCATGAAGAGAGAGAAAAAGCTATTTCAAACGTTTCTAACTCTGGTCAAATTCAAGAACGTGGAGCAAAACTGCTGAAGAGCAATGAGGCCCACTCCCCACTGAGGCACTAAAATAAAAGGAAAATCCAAAGAGTGTTAGATGCTTAAACTGAGATATGGCTGATGCTTTTTCCAGAATGATAGGGCAAGAAAGGAGTCCTTGGCTACTCTAGTGCAGCTCTGTCATTTTTACAAGGGAGGGAACGGCAGCTCAGGGAGAACCAAGCCATAAGATCACTTACATAGTCAATGTCAGAGTAGAGACTGGGGCCCAAATATGCAGTCTAAAACATTTAATTGTATCAAATGTCTTGCACACAGTAGATATTCCATAAATGGCGGGTCACTTTCTTTTTCTCTTTGTCCTGACCTCCTCAGCTTCTCTTTTCTGCATCTGAAGCTTATGGAGAGAAGGAAAAATGAGCACTAAAGACATTGAGTGGAAAGCTGACTGTTATAGACTGGTATAATATGGGGGCATATCACTGAATTTGAGCCTCAGTTTCCTCACTTGTATATTGAGAAGTTCATTTTGCATAATTGAAAGGTCTTTTTTCAGTCTAACATCTTCGTTTGAAACATCCTCATTTTCAAATTGAACATGACCTGTCTTAATAATGAAAGAGGAAAAAAAATCAAGAAAAAAATTTCTATGATATTATAATAGCATCTTGTCCCTTGGCAACTTTAGAATAGTGTATTATTATTAAATTTGGTGGTACTGTCTTAGCAAGGCAAACAGAAATGTAATGTTTGCTAATTGAACTATAAAAATAATAATTACCTTTGATGTAGAGGAATGCAAAGTCACTCAGGAGTGAGCTCTAATTGTATAAATGGAAGCCGTTATCATCAGAGCCCAAATCAGATTAGAAAGAAGTCATTCCAATTACATCTGGATGGTGCTGGATGTAGACCAGGCAAGGAGCACCTTCCATAGTGTGCAGGGATATTACCCTCGGATGCTGCAAGAAAATTAGGGGACATGAGGACTGACTGCTATGAGTGACCTGTATCTGGGCAGAAGGCTGGAATCTCTTCAACCAGAACCCTAGCCTGTGGAGAAGTTTAAGGGGGTTAGGGAGGCAGGTTAAAGGGAGATGCTGTCCAGTAGATGCTCTTACCTCATTCACAAGGGTCATCTGCACTGCTTGATTTAGTGTACCCTGGGATGTTTTCCTAATCCTAAAATTTGCACCAGCTACTGTAATTAGAGACATGATATCTACCTTCAGGCTTCAGGGTGCTGTGGGTGGGGCGCATGCAGTTCCCACAACTTGGCCCAGCAATCTCTGGGCAAAGACAGTCGAGTGCCAGTAAAGCATGTCTCTGGACACTTGTAGTCATCCCAGGCCTGAAAAGTCAAGTGGGGAGAATGGCATTATCTCACTGACTGTGGGGCCAGCAGAGCATATGGGCCATCAGGGTTCAGACGTTCTCCCCAGTTGCTATGGTCTGAATGTTTGTAACCCTTCAAAATTCATGTGTTGAAACCTAATCCCCAATATGATGATATAAAGAGGTGGGGCTTTGGAAGGTAGTGCTCTGCCCTCATGATTGAAAAGAGAGCCCGTATAAAAGAAGCCCCAGAGAACTGCCCTGCCCCTTCCACCAGGTATGACCATAACAAGAAGGCACTGTCTATGAACCAGGAAAAAGACCCTCATCAGGCACTGAATCTGCCAGCACCTTGATCTGGGATTCCCCAGTCTTCACAACTGTGAGAAATAATTTTTTGTTGCTTATAAGCCCCCCAGTGTATGGTATTTTTATAGTAGCCTGGATAGACTAAGACATCAACCCTGAGAAAAGATGAGAAATTCAGAGTAAGAGGGTAAAGCAGTGGTAGAATAAAAGATCAGTTGTGACCCTGAGAAATGCATCCTGTGACCTGTCTGTGCTATCTCCCTCCTTTTGCCTGTTTATGATTCCTGTTTCCCACCTACACAGCAAGCTCTTCCTGGACATCATCTAAGCTATTTTTGTTTATTTGTTTGTTTTTCTACTGACTCCTCCTCAAGCTTAACAGTAATCAGGACAAAAATTGGTGCTCAGGAGATGATTGTTGATTGAGGGATTCTATTGAAGGATTTGATTGCTGGACTGATTTAGCATAGCTTGTCGAAATCCAGTGTACCACAAAGTCTCACAGAAACTTAGAAGAGAAACCATTTTATCATCTTGTCTAAGATATGTGAGAATTTTGTTAGGGCTCCTTGTCAGAATATTTTCAATGAGTATTTTATTATACAACAAACTTTCTTTGGAGACCCCCTTCCTCCTGCTTACAGCTCTCTGTTGCCTTCTAATTTTAGCACAAGCTGTGCCTCTATCAGCGTCTGTAAGATTGTACTCCCCATCTCTCTCTAGCCCCCTCCCCAACCAAATCATATCCATTTTTTTCCAGAATGTAAAATATAGAAACAAGCATCTGTTTGGACAAAATCAGTTTTCACTTGTGAAAAGTGGATGCTTTCTAAAATCACAGGCAACAAGAAAAATGTCAGAGAATGAAACCAACTGTTGGAGGGATAATAAAACCTTCACTCTCTCCATTGGATAAGCTGAGGAAGAGGTTTATGAAAGAATAAATAGGCAGGACATATTTTGACTTCAATTAGTCTTTGAGTTCCAACATCTATAGCTTAGTTTAAACCTTAGATCCCTTAAGGTTTGATTTCTCACCGTTAGGAAGACTAAGAGACTCCTGTCTCTGATTTGTGCTGTGAACAGATACACAGAATCAACCATGTGAAAGAAGATGTCTGTTTCCTTGTTTCCATGAAGTGATATTCCAAAGTACATTACCTCTGTAATAAAAAATGTAGTCCATACTCTTACTTCCAAAGAGTGATGCTTTGAGACACTCTCAACTCAGTTAAATGCAGTGATGTCTGTAATTCATAGAAAGGATGTTATATAAATATCTGACTCCTAAGCTTCTGAGTCTTTCCAGTTTGAGTTTATCTGCATAACTCTCTTGGACAGTTACTTTGTCTTAGAGGACCTAGAATTCACCTTTGGCATGAAACTTGATGTTATTAGAAAGAATTTAAAATAAGATGCCTGGTACGTCAAAACTGAGCTCAACAGAATTTTACTGGATACCACTTTTTATGTACCAGTCACCAGGCAACATGAAAAATGCTGACCTCATTGAACAATTGGAGTCTAGAAGAAAAAGTAAGAAATTTCTCCTACTACAACAGATGTTTCAAAAGAATGATGTACAGTACAGGTACAGATGGAACAAAGGGAGAGCCTGTACACATTTCCGAGACTTTCTAAATTATCTGTGTACACTTCCCATGGCATCAAACTCAGCACACCCACATAGTAGAATCGTAATATGTGTTGAACAAATAATCAAATTTTCAGAAGTCTAGGCAGTTTTTGTCAAAACAGATCATTATTCTATAAACTTTGAATTCATAAAACTAGACTCTATATCTTAAAAGGATGGTTTTGAAATGTCTCAGAACATTTTAAGTTTTCTTTAAAAAAGTACTATTAGATATAAAATATGCTATATTCTATCATGCATTCCATTTCTTCCATCAGTCCTAAAGCAGAAATTGAATGATAGATACTATACAGTGATTTTAAGAGTTTGTATTTTTTAGAGTTACTAGAGTGATATTTCAGTACATTTGCAAGTGTTAAAACAATGACTATTCCTTACCAACTGCCTTTCTTCATTCCATGTCAACATAATTCTTTCAACTATGAAAATTGGCCTGTATTTTGAAAGAATGGAAATATAAACTATGCTCTTTCACCTTAAGAAGTTTACATTTTAACAGTATTTATAAACTACAGAGTTGTGTGATTTATACAGGCATGACAGAGCATTATGAAAACATACCTAATCAAACATGTAAGTGGAAGATTATGAAATTTATGTATAATTGCTACATAAATTGAGGAAGCTTCCCTGTAAGGTGAGGAGTCTAGATTGAGCTTTGAGACTTGGGTAACAACAGATGTAGGAAAGAATTAGAATGAAGGCATGAATAATATCAAAAATCATAGACAGGAAAAACAAATAACATGGTATATAATGTCAGAAAGGAAGGGCAGACTTTATTTTTTGAAGTGTGTCTCTTAATTTTACAAGATAAAGGCTAAACTTCTTAGACAGGGACTCAAATACTTTCAGAATTGGGGGTCCCTCCTGTCTTCTTTGTTTTATTTCTGCATGGTTTCTAATGACTAATCAGTGTCTCTCAAGCCAGTATTGGACTTTCCAATCTCTATGCATTTTTCTTACTTTTTCCCTTCTCTTGGAATTATAGGCTAATCTCTACTTTCCATTCAATTTCCTACAAAACCAAAAATAATTCATCTGCAATAGCTCTTTCATGAAGGGAGTCTTCTCCTCTGAGCTCAGATATCATTTATTGGTGTTATATTTATTTTCCTTTGTACATATACTAAATTGAAATTTTAATTATTTTTTCAAACACCACTCCACATGGACAATATAAGCAAACTCTGAGAGCAGTAAACTTATTTTAATACAATAAATATTTAGATATCGATCTATATATACATTTTAAGTGTTCAATTACCATGATGACCAATTAATTAGCAGGCAAAGGAGCATATTGTAGTGAACATCTTTTCCACATTTTCTGAAATATTGCCATATTTCTCTTCTAACATTGTTTCAAATTTCACATTGGTCTCTAGTCTTGGCTCTAGTACCTCACTATGGGATCTCCCACAGTCACTTAAATTCTTGGGTCTACAGAGTCTGTGTTTATAAATACTATAATCAACAGTTATCTCATTTTTTGATGTTTTATTTTATTTTGAATAAAGAAGTCTTTTGGAAAAAAAATGAAAGAACCCATAATAAACATTGACCTATTGCTTCAGACTTTTTTTTCTTTCAAATTTCCAAAGCCAGCAGTGTGAGCAAAAGAGTACAGATAATTTTGATACAAATACAAACGGAAAAGGGAGCTGAGAAAATGGTCCAAAGCAAGGAAGGGAGCAATGACAAGAAAAAGACAATCTTGTCACATGAAACATTAAGTGGCTTCAATATTGTTCCTTTTGGCATCTGGATCTTGATGCAACTGAGTATTCCTGAAGGCTACTTAATGTAAAATAGTTCATCCTCCAGCGCAGACGTGATCTTAGAGAGCAAACATCATTTTTCAGTTTCTCTGAGCTATCCCCTGAAATTCTAGTCCCTTCTTATTATTGAAAGGCTCTTATGATCATATTTGTAATGACCCTGAATGGGAACTCCCACAACTGTGCAAGTGGATGGGGGCTGGGCCCAGGAGATAACTGGGTTCAACTGAGGAAATGAAGTTTACAGCCCACGACTTGGAGTCAGAACTTTTTTCTATGCCTGTGACTGACTGTGGACACTAGTGTCCCATGCCAAGACAGCATTTAAATACCAAGGGATGAGATACATCACTGCACAGGCGTGATGCCTGGCACCCACACTATCTCCAGATGGCTTGATGTGCAGAAATAGCCTTTGGGATCAAACTCAGTGTGCGAAGTCCAAACTCGTGATCTGTCCCTCAGGGCTTCTCTGGAGTTTAACTCCCCTCTGATGCTTCGAGGCACAGCTCATAGTCTGTTAGGGTGCAGCTGAATACTAGAAAATGTCCTTCTCACCAACAGCATAAGCATTTATTGAGCTCCTACCATCTACAGGGAATTAATTATACTAAGCAATTAAAAAGAAGAGGAGGATGGCATAAAACTTTCAAGCGCTTCTAGTATACTTGGGGATAAACAATTTGTACAACAAAATCTATGTGGGTTTACATATATGGGTCTGTCACACAATTTAAGTACAGAGAAGGTGGTACAGAATTTTATAGCAAGGGAATCTGTTTCTGAATTCTGCAGTAATATACCCAAAGACAAACGTCATAGATATTAACACCAGAAGTTATTTTCTAGAGAGCGCTGTCCAAGAGAACTGTGATGATGAAATGTTCTGTTCTGCAGTGTCCAATATAATCACCATTAGCCACATGTGGCTATGTGTACATGAAATTTGACCAGTGAGACTGAGAAACTGTATTTTTAATTTTATTTGGTACTAATTAATTAAACTGAATTCAACATGAAGCTAGTGGTTTTCACATTGTACGTGGCATTTCTTGCGTATGTAACACTTACTTAGCAAATAAAATATGGGCACAGAGATATGAAGCTGGCAAAGTTCTAGGAGTAAATTATTTGGAGGTTGTTCTCATTCCTAGTCCAGGAAGTCCTAGTCCTCACACTGGTTCTCAGCAGGAAGAAAAACACCACTGTCACTACATTGGATAGGTGCAGTCCCTCTCTATAAAATGTGTGTTGTCTTTATAAAAAGCTGAAGTCAAATTTAAGTCAAATTAAGCTTTATGAGGCCAGAGGCTTCATTTGTTTTGTTCACTATTATTTTATGCTCAGCACATCATATAGTAACTGAATGGTAAACAAATGAATCAGTAAATACTTGAGTGGTCAAAACACTCTACATTGTTGTAAATATCTCTACTGGGTAAACTGAGCTGAACTGACATTTATGATGAAAATTCTGTCATCTAGATGCATAGCACCACTTTCTTGTAAGATGGGCATGAGTCAGGCTGATTCTAGTGTGGGACCTGGCACATTTCAAGTTCTCGATCCATATTTATTGAATAAACTCATTTCATGTATTTCTGTACTTGCGTTTCCCAGTTAACCATTTACAACAAGGATTTTTTCCACTTATTTTTTTTTCTTATCCCATAAAAAACCTATCGTCACTGTATTCAAGACTCTCCATATGTTGTTAATTGAATTACATGAGGAAGCATTAAAGTATTTTTGAGGAGCCCCTACTCTTTGAAAGCAAACAAGTCAGAAGGGACTAGAAACCATTTGTTTTCATGTCTTACTTCTATATGGGAGTTCAGCAGAAGTAGCTTTACAATATAAGGGATAAAAATATTCACTGAGCACAGTGAGGATTTGGGGGGAAAGCAGGATGGAGTCCCTTAGCTATTTTTGTAAATTGAAAAACTGCTATTTCTGCCTCACCTATCCTCCTGTCTTTCTATCACTTCTCTGCTAATTTAACAACCTCTCACATACATTTTTTATATAGATAAGTCAAAATATATTTCTGTGAAAACCCAGAAGAAGAAAGGAAAAGCTTTCTGCATCCTGGGGCTTGCAGGAGGAACATGCATTGATACACTTGATCGTTCCCTGTGGAATGGGCATGGGAATTAACCCACACACTGGCACGTGAGCTGCTTGTTTCTGCCAAACATGTCAGCTGAGATGGGGTTGCTAATTTATTTATGGGGACATATGTCAATGTCACTCTGAGAAAATGGTTCCAGGACACACACACACACAAAACCTGACTGCTGTCAGGGCTGACCTTATGTGTAGGCAGAATAGCCACCTGCTCGCTCATTTTTTAGGATATTAGAGGATCCAGAGAGGCCTGCCTCATCTCAGTCCTTGCCCAAAGAGTCTTCCCTAAGTGGGCTTCCCATAAACACCATCTGAGTAGATTCAATTGCCCTAGGAAAGAAGCGAATTCTACTTTGCTCTTATAGACCCTACGCACACAATGTAATCGGAGAGCAGGTTTTGAGCAAGGTTAGAAGCAAATGTGAGGTCAGGAGGTAGTGCTTAGCACTAGGGCATAAGTAAGAAGGAGGAGTTTAAAATAATGAGACTAAAGGCCATAAAACTTTCTTGTCTCTAGAGATTTCTATAGATGCAACAATGAAGTGTTTGTGATGTGAAAGGTACATCCATTTGTATCTTAAGCCCAAGTCTCGGATGTAACAGTCAATATAAAAGTCAGTCGCTATGCAGCACTGGCCACAGTAAAAGATTTTATCTATCTCTGCTTTATACTCCATAAGTAACACAGTTTTCCTGCAGGTATCTGAGATCCTTCTAACTTTGTTTAAGACCTAGGCTCCAGAGCTGCTCACACACAGCAGGCAACAAAAGCAGTGCCTACCCTAGGATTTTTGCTTGCCTTTATGTCTCCTGTTCAATAAAACCATTGTCCCTGCCTCTGTGATCACTGAGTCTCTGGACCCTGACTGTTTAGGCTTTTGATATACACCAGCCTAGCCGACTTCCCTGGAAAGTGAGCTCTGACCCACCGACTCCCTGTGCCTTCCAGCCCACACCTGTGTGACCAAACCCCAGCCCTGTCTCCTCCTGCTCTGCCTGAGACTGTTGCTGTCCACTCCTCAGCATGGAACCTAAGGTCCTGCCTTGAACAACAAAGGTACATCAAAGCTTTGCTCCAAACTTGAGACAACTGTCAGGTTTGCTATCTTTATTGGCAGGCTGGTGGCAGTGGTCTTTGCAGAAAAGGAGGTAAAAGTAAGCTGATATTAGAAACCGTGGCAGAGAGGCGGGATCCAGTCTCTGCTGTTGTCAGCTGCATGACCTTGGGTGATAGGCTTAAACTCTGTGGGCTTCAGTTTCCCCATCTATAATTGGGCGATACTAATATCAACCTTGATGGCTCTTGGGAGAATTAAATGTTTGAAAGTACCCAGGACAAGTCTTGGCACATAGTAGGCAATCAATATGCAGAGGATTCTTTTCTTCCTTTCTTAAAATAACTGAGCATGAGTCCAAGGTGAAGGTTGAGATGAGTTGATATCTATTTACCCACTTGTGCTAGGATCCCCACTTTTTACACCTCAATTCTACAGGCATTGCCCTTCTAAGACAGAATGCTGGTCATCTCTCTGCTATTAATTTACTGTGAGATTTAACTTCCTTAATATTTGTTTTCCTCATCTGAAAAACAGGAAGATCCCTACTTTTCTCCCTTTACTTGTAAAGATTTTTATTGACTTCTGTAAACAATTACTAAATGATTGCTAAGTACAAGGTGCACAATGGGTTTCATATCATCCAGTTGTAACCAAAATCTTGTAACCGAGGACCCTCGTATTATACATGAGGAATCTGAGACTTAAGTCTGTTGAGTCACCAGTCCTAGTTCAACTGAATGATAAATAGCAGAGATAAGATTCAAATTCAGACCTTCCAAGTCAAGCTTTCATGTATTATAGCATATAAAAATAATTATGAAAACTCATAATGAAATGAAGAACTGTAGGGGAATTTAGTTAATAATATAGTCATTTTATCTATGCATGAAAAGCTTTCTATCTCAAATATTATAATGTCTTGCTTCTTTTCCAAAGGAGAAAGTACACAAGTTCTGGTTCACTGAGAAATACTATTTGGTGCCCATAGTTTTTTTTTTCTTTTCCCTCATCACCATCACTACCATCACCACCACTACCAATACCACCAACTCAGATACTGATTGTTTTTTTGATTAAGGCTGAGTATAGAACTGGATCACAAATCAGTTCTAACAATGCTATACTTAATTGTACCTAAAAGGCAAGGGACACACATAATACAAACAAGTCAGCATGCATAAATGAACATTTATAGAGCTTTTATCACTTGGAACTGTGTTCTGTGGTTTTGCATTTGTCAGCTCATACAGTGTGTGCAACATCTTGCGAATGAGAAAACTAAGGTTCAGTAAGGTTATTTAATTTGTTCAAATTCACAAAGATAGGTCGTTAAATCCACTGCTTGTTCCATTCTTATCATCTGATTCTTTAGAAGTTAGTGGAATTCAGGGACAATCACATTTGGGGTTGTCAAACATCAGAGAACCTTGAAAATGCTCTACTCAAATTGGCACTCAGGATACCTGAAGTTCAATTTGGAGCTGGCATCTCTAAACAGTATTATTTACATATTTTTTAGCTCAACTTTTCTGTAATTTTGGATGGTTCAGTGTCTGGAAACAGGATCAACCCCAGGACTGGATCATTACATGCAGTGTCTTCCCCAGCTCATTCTTCCATCCTCCACCAACAAATACAACAGTCACAGAGAGCACAGAAAAAAGCATCTCCAGTCCTACACCCAACAAAAGAATAACTTCTGCTCACTCATTGAATTTCCTAGATCCTTGGTTTATACCACTTTCTGATCCCTACATATTCATATTGTTTCCATAGTTTATAGATGCTAAAATACATTGTCACACCACATTTTACACCTTTGAGATCACAAAATCAGGCCAAATTCTGTCAGCTGAGTGATATTATAACAAAGTTTCCATTTAATTAGCACATCTATCATAACTTGTAGAATGAGTCACAACAGTTTTGAAGGAAATGCTAGAAATAATAATGGAATACCTTTTTAAGAGATGCTGACTCGTTAATTCTCTTGATGGTACAAAAGATAATATTGTTTGCAGATACATGATAATTAATGTCCAGGTAGAAAAGTAATTGAGAAAAGTGAGAGTTATAATGCAACGAACACTAAGAATCTCCTTAGCCTATGCATGTTGCTTGTGTTTTCTATGTATACACAAGAGGTACTCACAAAAATTTATGTCAAAATAAGTCTGAAAGACCTCTTTCAATTAATCAAAATGAAAATAAGAAAACATTGCATCAGTATATAATTGGCATTTATTGTTGTCTTTCATTCTTAAAGTAATTGTGGACATTTTCTAAAATTATGGAGTATATGGTCTTCTACTGGCAATCCATTCAGACTTCCTTCCCCAGCTACTGCCTTAAGTACATGCTCAACTCTTGATTCTGCCTAGAAATGTGATGACGCTGCCCCACGTAGCTTGGAGCAAGAAAGTCACTTCCTAACATTTTGTTTTTTCCTCACATATATATCTCATTAGTCAATCAACCCCCTCTGTCCCAGAGTAGTGATTTGGATAGATTATATACAAACTGATTTTATGCTGGGCTCGGTGGCTCAGCCTGTAATCCCGTGCTTTGGGAGGCTGAGGTGAGTGAATTGCCTGAGCCCGTGATTCGAAACCCTCTGGGCAACAGAGAGACCTCCTCTCTACAATAAATCCAAAAAATGAGCCAGGCGTGGTAGCGCACACCTGTAGTTCCAGCTACTTGGAAGGCTGAGGTGGAAGGATCGCCAGAGCCCAGCAGGTTGAGGCTGCGGTGGCCGGGAGCGGCCACTGCACTCCAGTCTGGGAGACAGAGTGAGACTCCAACTCAAAAACAAAACAAAACAAAACAAAACCTGATTTTATAATTACTCACTCAAATAAGTGAAATTATAAGTTATTGTTGCTGCAAGGAGGAAAAAAGAATAGACAATATTATTTTGGAGTCAAGTTGTTGAATTTCTAATATATAAAATGAGTTTTTAAATATGTTTGGATTTTAGAACATGCTCAAAAAATTATATAGGATAATAGATTTGAACATACTTTGTAAAATTTTTTTAAATATTCAAAATTTACTGCTCACACTTATTATTCTGCTTTGTTATTTATGTCTGAAGACAAATTTTGCTAAAAGTTCTAAGACCAGAGTAAACTTTAAGATCAGTTAAATTAAATTTTTTTAAAAAACTTGGTGAAGAACAGCTGGTCAAGGTGACTTTGCTAAACTGAAAAGTTATGAAGAAAACACAATGAGATTAGATGGAGAACACAGCCCCTCACACCAGCATCCCTAAACTACCACGTCTGAGTGACTACAATCTTGAATAGATGGGTACCAACTTCATTTGAACTTGCAAGGACTAAGGAGAAAGGAAACTCAAAACCTCAGTCATGGACTGCCAAGATTTTGAAATATTATTAGACCTTGGTTCATAAATCTGAAGGCAAAAATGAATCAATCAACTCAATCTTTATGTGCAAATCACTCTGCTAAAACCAACAAAAATATCTTGATCTTTATATACCAAGACAAATGATTGAGAGCTAATGTGATTGGAAGTAGGCATAATAAAAACAAAACCTTATGTTTATGTAGCACTTTATAATTTACAAAGGAAGTTCACACACATTTTTATTTTATTCTCACAATAATTTGTGGAAGAGGTATTATTCCCATGATAAATAAGGGAGAGTAATCATTTTCTCAAAGTCACATAGGTTTAGTTAGGTGGCAGAAGATAAGGACCATGGGTAACTCACTAGTGCATCCCAAACTAACTAATAGTGTGATACTATATTTTATGATGCACAACAGTGTTTCAAAGAGCATGGGTATTACAATGCAAAAAAGTAAAGGAACTTTTCAAGCAAGCTGATGGAGGGATGCTTCATGAAAACCATGAAGCTTACTTAAGTCCAGAGAGAATGAGTAGAATCAAAATATCTCAAGGGAGAGCCATATCCACATTCTAGGTGGAGGAAAGAATGGAAACAAAGCATAAAACCAATAGAGCAGGTGACTGTGTGGAACATTGCAGAGGGCTCATGTGTTGGCTCCATGGCTTGACCTCCAATGACCAAAGGCATGCATGATCCTTGACTGTGATAATTTTTGGAGGAACCACATGACTTGACCAGGGAGCCATTGGTTTAATTATCTGATCACAAAGGACCATGATGAATTGGTAATATTGCCAGTAGGTTCATAATGTTGGATGTCTGTGGTATAGCTGCAGTGCCTCATGGGTAGCAGTAAAATTAATAAGCAAAATGCGGACACTAGTTAGTCAGTGGGAAAAAAATAATGAAACCGGGGACTCTGAACATGCCCAACTAGTGCAGGGCTGCAGGGCTTGGCACCTGTCTGCCCCTGCTGTGCATATAGAGCCATCAGCTTCCACAGCTAATAAGCAAATGGATGGAATGATGGGCTTTACCTAATGAAAGTGGCAGCTATCAGTATGTGATTCAAAAGATCTGGCTCCAATTCCTCTTTATAGTTAATGATTTGATCCTTGTCTAATTGGAGGAGTCATAATAAGGAAGCTGAATATGAAATCTGCCAAGTGTTTATCTTAAATCCTCTCTAATTTTTTTTATTTATGTGCTTTTCCACAGAAAACTGTGGATCCTTGGAAGAGTATGTGCCCTTTACTTCCCTTCCAGGAGAAGAGTGTTATTATTTATTGAATTCCTATCATCAAGAGCAGCATCAACTTACAATTATAAAACCTCCAAGATTAAGTAATAGGGTCAATATTTAATTCAAGAATGTTTATCACTACATTCTTGAATTAAATATGCTGGCCAGTCTTCATATTCACTTTTAAATCTTGTGCATTATATAAATGCAAAACCACAGTGTGTACCAACCAGTCTTGGTGTACTTCATGGAACACCTTTTATTTTGGAACTGATGATAAACAAATTTGATTATAAATGATTGTCTTTAGTGATAGGGTCCCATCCACAACATGACTTGAAGAGCGAAAATGAAAGAAGTCACTTAGCTAATCTAATTAGGACAAAGAGTTTATCTTTAGCTCATAAATTTTCCATATGCTCTGAAATGTATCCACTATACTCATCACAACTCTAATCCTTCCTCCTCCACAATGCCAGAACCTCCTCTATTTTCTTATCTCTAGTTCTTACAATTGGAAACATTGTATATTTTAATAGTTATTTTTGATATCTTGAAAGGTTCCTCAAGATGTTTAATAGAAATAGAGCAGAAATGCTACTCTTACGGACATAAGGAACTTTGAAAGGCAAAGGAGCTTGAAAAGATGTTTAGAAAACATGCCCGTGGACCAGATCCATCTGTATGGTGCTGCATCTTTCTTCCCATCACTAATATTTTTTCCATGTTTCTCCTCTATAATCATGTAACTTAAAATCTGGTCATAGAAAGCTATTAAAGAAAGGATCATTAAAGATCACAGATAAAAACAACAGAGGTCAGAATAATTATGCAAGTTTCCCAAAGCCACGTAGGTAGTAAATAAGGAAATTTAAAAAAAACAAAACTGCTTAAGATATGTGGATTTGGATCTTAGCACAGTGGACTTTTCATTACTATAATCACATTTCACTCATTAAAAACTGGCAACAAAATAAGAGTAGCCTCAAATCATACTCTACCCAAGCTTTTGAGAGTAACCAAGCAGTGCTTCTTAACCAGACAACAAACAGCAGACTGGTCAGCTTTTCCACTCTAGATTCCTGAACAACAGTTTCTGCTTGAAACAAGCAGCAGAAACATGGAGAGCTTAAAAAGAAATCAAACCAAATCAAATCAAAGCAGAATTTGACTCCTTAAGAAAATGTTCCCTGAGACAGCAGCCAGCATGGCCGTCATGTAGGAATGTGTGGTGTGTAGTCAGCCATCCATTCAGGCCACTGGCTACCAACAGCTGACTCTAGGAGTAGTATTTGAATCTACCCTGAGGGGGGCCAGAGCCCACAGACAGCTGGGCCATCTGTTCCGATAATACCACATTACTCTCTACACTCAGTAATGAAGGCTCCTGAGTAATCTTTCATCAGAATGACTTCACGGCATTAAAAATGTATTTCAATACATAGCTTGTTTAAATATTTAACCCTCTTCGGCTTTGAGAGATTGATTCGAAGCTGCAGTGTTTATATGGGCAGGAAACATTGATTTTCATATGCATGCATGCATTAATTCAGGAAGACTTGGGCACACACCAAAGGTTTTGATAAATGGATCTTTAAATCTCGGACTTTAAGGGAGAATATTGGTTTGCCGCCCAGATCCCATCCCTCTGCCAGTATTTAAATATTTTCAATCCTCATTTCCCGGTGGTGAGGAGGAAAATTGCGTAGATGAACAGATTTCAGAGAATTATTTGGGGCAAAGTTTGTTTACAGAACACACACACGCACATGCACACATACACACTGATATTATTCATTTTGCTGGCCAGCAGTGGAAGTTATTTGTGCACAGGGCTGTCCAACTTTTATCAGATCTGTCCACAGCTCACCTTTTGCTGATATCTTGTCAATGAACTTTGAATACTGCAGTGTATATTCACCACATGCAGAGACTAGGGGCAGAAAGCCTTCTTATAAACTTCTGTACATGGTGACATTATTTAACCTGTTCTACTACTCAGGCTTACTTTACTTTTCCCCCAACCCTTCACTTTCTTGAGGCTGTCATGCTGCCCGTTATCATCTTTACAAACAATAAACACTTTAGTGCATTTGTAGACCACCCTGCTACTCAGAATACCATAAGACTTGTAAGATGCCCTTAGCACTCAGCTCCTAAATGCTGGATAAATAATCATTAATATTGTATACACAATCCCTTTACATGTATAGATTGTTACCTAATATTACCACCTTCATCTTCCCTCTGGATGTTAACAGCAGTCTCATGAGATGTTAAGCTAAAATTATTATCACCAGTGAGTATGTGAGAAAACAAACCTCAGAGAGTTTAAGCAAATTTTTCAAGATCACAGAGCTGGTGAGTGAGTAAGCTGGCGCTGTAACACTTGGCATTCTAAATGTCTACCATGTCAGTGGAGACAGTTCATTCTTCTAAGATACATATCCATGAATTAATTAGTACAGTTAAATCAAGATATATTGATCAACTATTAGATACCAAATAATATATTGGCTTTGAGAATACAGTGATACATAGGATGGAGTCTGGCTTTCAAAAACCTAGGAAAGGAAAAGAGTGTAGGAACAGTGAATTAGAAACCATAAGTCGAATACTAGAGATACAATGGATATTATAGAATGAGATAATCTGCAGAGACAATCAAAATAATGAGTTGTGTTAACACAAGCCAAGTGTAGACTTTCTCCTCTTATTCAGAAAGGGAATAAAATAAGTTCTTACGATCTAAGGCATCCATTGAACCTAATGAATTAACTTCTTTCCCATGCATCTAAAATGGTACTAGTTATGTACCATTCTTGGGAGACTGAGAACATATTTGCTCATTTTCTGTTTTCTGGTTGATTCCAAGGGATAATAAGTGAAATGGAACATAGAACACTTTCCTGAAGAGAGAGAAAGAAGTACCGAGTTTTTATATCTATGTGTATAATGTATACTCATAATTTAAAACTCAAGTAGTACTTATAGAAGTCACGTACTCCAACATACATCCTCTGCAACCACTCTCACTGTTTCTTCTGTTAGTTGCCTTTATGTTTCTATATTACGCAGATGGTGTTATATCTTGAATTGATTTTAGACATTATTCTCACACCCTATCTGCATGTCCTCTTTCACATGGATCTACTCTATTAATTAAAACAGTAGTCTTTATTAACCTTATAATAACTATGTAAATATAGTTCATTACAGAGCCAAATATTGTAATATATTTTTATTGCATTTCCTTTCTTTACTGTAGCTTTCTATTTGCCGTTCCTTTTGTCTCTTGCTCTATCCAGAAAACACAAATCTTATATTTTTACTAAATGCTCTTAGCTACTCTGTTATCTTTTTATTCCCTGGGGACTTCACTATTAGACCTCTCCATCCTCTTGCTATCATCTGAAATTGAAGCCCTCTGTCTAGGAATGTATATTCACTATAGTCCAAGGAATTCTCTTTAATGGTCTCCTGATATGATCATGTTCTTTCCTGACTATGATGTCTTAACCATTCTTGGTTAACGAACTGCATACTTCTGGAGTACATTGTCATTGTTGCTTCTCACAAGCAGGTGACTAGGAGGTACATTTTCTGAGCTTTGCTTGCCTTCTTTTGACCTCATATTCAATTGATAGTTTGACTACTGAGTTTTAGGTTGAAAATAATGCTTACTCAAATTATTGAAGGTGTTTATTTTTGGAGTTCATTCTGTTTTGGAAATAGAAGCTGTACACTTTATGGAATACCTGACTTTATCTTCCAACTTTACCTGTTTTTAAAAACAAATATTTTACTTTTTCAGGATGTTTTCCATATTATTTAAATATTATGTTTTTAATACGATTCTTTTTGTCTTATCTATGGATTCTGTTCTTGTGTGTATATTAAGATACTAAAATGGGTATTTATTTAATTTGTTTTTGTTCCCTACATTATCTGTCTTCATCAAAGATATTTTTTTTTTTTTTTTTTTTGAGTTGGAGTCTCATTCTGTCTCCCAGACTGGAGTGCAGTGGCACATTCCTGGTCCCTGCAGCCTCGACCTGTTGGGGTCCAGCGATCATTCCTGCCTCAGCCTTCCAAGTAGCCAGAACTATAGGCGCACACTACCATGCCCAGTTAATTTTTTGATTTATTGTAGAGATGAGATCTCACCCAGTTGCCCGGGAGGGTCTCGAACCCGCGGGCTCAGGCAATCCACTCACCTCGTCCTCCCAAAGCACTGGGATTACAGGCTGAGCCACCAAGCTTTACAGAAATATTATTTCTTATTATTTCTTTCTTTGAGCTCTTCTCATGCATCTAGTGAACCTTGGGCCTTTATTCACATTTAAATGTGAGGCCTACCAAAAGTAACATGGAAATTAACGTGTTCTAATAGAAATGAAAGCATAATTTTATCCTTCAAAAAATGTTCTCTGCCCCAAGTATCTGAAATAACAAACTAATAAAATATACAAAAGATAAAAAGTAAATTTAAAAAGTAAGTATCTCTGTGAACCAGCAGTTGACTGTGTGTGTACATACATATGTATGTCTGTGTGTTATACATATATACACACACACACACACCATTGATATAATAGAATGAGGTACTCTTCAGAGATGATCAAAACCTCTATATATTATAAACAATATATACTATATATGGTATATATATTTTATATACACATAGTCTGTGCATTACAATAAGTGGAGTTAAAGTTTTTGAGTTCTAGGTTATATGCAGGAAGTGGTAGACTTCATAAGTGAAAGGAAGGACAAGTTTCCATGTGAGATAAGAGATCTGAGCACAAAGGTATTGCCTTGGGTAGAGCTGTCTTACTCATGAAAAAAAAAAGGAGGCTAAAAGAAGTTGTATCAAATATTTCTACATTTATAGCTTAAAGCAAGTCACTGCACTAGAGAATGTTACATTTCCTCATGGTTAGAAATAAATAAATCTATTAGCTGTGTCTATGTAGGTAGGTGATGGTTCTGATTTCTCCAAAAGACAGAAAAGCCAGAAAGCCATTTTAAGACATAATATTTAACAGGAGCTTGAGACTTGGTTAGATGCATGTACAGAAACTCTAGATTGGGTAAAATTATTGGAATGGAAAAGTAGGAGAAAAGGAAAGAGAGAAAGCAAGTGATATAACTAAAGTAAATCTACAATAGAAATACAGAAACACAGCGTAAATTTAATGCTAAAACAGTAAAAAAAAAATCAACAGAGTAAACTCCAGATATAATTATTTTCATAGAACAGTATAGCAAAGTCTTATAAACAAAAATGATTATAATAGTCAAAGAGAAAATGGGATAAATTACAATCACTAAAGCATGTATATGAGACAATATCGAACAAATTAAGGCAGAAATAAAAAAAGAATTGGCAGATTTTTAAAAACTTCTTAAAATCTTAGATAAAAAGAGAGCATTAAAATGAAATAAAATGTTATCATTGGGGAAATTTTAAACTGAACAAAGTCAAAGAAAGAATTGATGAAAAGGAAGATACTATTGAGAAATCCACACACAAAGGGAAATTGAGAGATATGGGAAATAGAACTGAGGGGCCTTAGCTTATTATCTTCATTTAAAATTTCAGACCATTAGAAAAAGAAACTGAGAAAGAGCTATGTTAATAAAGATGGGGCTAAAATTAAAAAAAAAAATTCTCAAATAAAAGTCCGATGAGTTCTGACAAGAATTTTCCATTGCAATAAAATTTTAAAATATCCAGACTGAGTAGAAAATCTTAAAAAGTACCACAGAAAAAGTCATGATAACTAAAAAGTAATGGTAACCTGAAAACAGACACTTCTGTAGCAACAAGAATGCTCAGAAAAAATATAGAAAACATTTTTTCAAAGTGTTCGGTGAAAATTACTCATTATTTTAAACATACAACATAATGTATGACACACATTTAATTAAAATTTTTCAGACAAATCACTAAGCGACTTTACCATTCAGAGATCAGTATTAGAATACATTTTAAAGGATATACTTCAGCAAGAGGAATATTTAACCCAAAGAGATAAAAGAATATAGGTAACAATAACAGAACCAATTTTCATAAAATATGTTGATTATTTTGTTGTTGAACGTAAAATGATAATTATTACTGATTCATTAATAGAGGCAAAAACAAATTGAAAGATATTTGCATGTTGATTACATGACTTCTGGTAGGCTTCATTTGAAGGTGATTAGATAGGGACCTACTTTGCTACAGAGGATGCCTGATCCCAAATTTTTTGAGCATCTGTTTTCTTGACTTACAAGATGCTGGAATATGAGACTGACTCACATCAACTTCAGAGAACTTATAAGCAGTTATGTAACTTCATAAAATTTCTAACTGCTTGGCTTGCAATGACCTTTGAACCTGAATCTTGAATTTAAACAAACAACCCAGAAAGTGGTCTAAACAGACATGTAATTAATACCAATCTTTTTTCCACGTCTTTTTCCTCTACCTTCTCTGCTTAGGTTTGCCCAACTTTCTTTTTTACTTATCTTTCCAAGAAAAATGTTAAGTTGCATAATGTTTCTTTCTTACGCCTGTTTGCAGGCACCTGTCTTATTGAGAAGTATGAATAAATTCAGTGAACAATCTTAATTTCATGGAAAGAATTCCAGCTCCCTTTCCAAAATGAAACCAACAGGAAGATGGTATACAATGATAAATGATTTTTTAAAAAGAACAAAGGTGTTCTGCACACCACCCTATGAGTTTGGAAAGATTAGCAAACTATATTCAACTTTTGGAGATTCATAATTTGTAAAAATATATCAAAGATTCTTTAAAATTCTACATTTAAAAAGCCATGTAACTTTATTTAATCCCTTTTTTTTTCCAAATTATTGGACATTGGGCTCTATTGTTAAATGCACAATACACTGTTATGCATCCCCAGAAATATTTCTATTTTTAAAGAAGACATAATGTTTTCCAACAAGAAAATAGTTTGATATAATAAAAAATGGATTGAAAATAATAAAACTAAAATTTTAATCTGAGGTCTGCCTCAAAATAACTGTACAATTATTGTTCTTTTCTTTAAAAAGGATCATTGTTATTTATCTTTTTCAGCCCTAAGATTAATTTTTATAAATAAAAATATCATTTTTATTATCTATAATAAACTAGATTGAAAGATGTTTTGATGAAAGGTTGACAAATGCCTTTCTGGCTTCCAGATAGTTTGGACTTGTGTATAGAGGTGACTTGGCTGAACATGACAGAACTGAAGTTTCAGAAGGGAGTCATAGAAGGCAGTAATCATGAATGGAAGGAAGGGAGGGAGAGAGGGGGTGAGAGAGAGATAGAAAGAAAAAGGCCTATGTTAAAGGGAAGAACTCAAGATGGTTGCTTCTATAAAATCTCTAAAGTCAATATGAAACTGAAAAACATCAAAGTAGACTTGGACTTTGTTCCCACAAAAAGGAAAAGTAAGGTTCTTATTTGTTTCATTGAGAGGTAGTAATAAAAGTGATAGTTCTTGGACCTAGGACCTAGGACTTGCATTTGAATAAATATAGTCTAGACTCTATATGGATTGACTGTTGAGCAAAGATGCTTAATCATTACAAACAGAGAAGGACCATGACAGGGCACATGCCAAATGGTTGAAAAGGGTAGATCAATTGTAGTTATTCAACAAAGCAAGATAAATGTAGCATCTCCAGTCACAATTTAAATAAACAATGGACATTATCCAGGTTGAGGTAAGGGTTTTCCCACTACTTGGTGGAGCACAAAAATGACACAAGATTCAAATTATCAAAAAGGACAGTCAAGGACTACTCATTGAATTAGAGATTAAGTTTCTTAAGCTTTAATTTATGGAGAAGCTCCTCTAGACAATATTTGTTCACATCATTTTGACTCATGGCTGCAGAAATAATATTTGATACAAATCAGAATTATCAGGTGTTAGATAATATCAAATGGAAAAGACATAGCATGGATCCAGGTATTACTCTAAGGATTAAGCTTACTTAAAGCAGTCAAATGCCATTTGAAGATCCTAGCATCTATCTCCCTTCATGGTCTGCTCTTTATGCATTTTTGTTTTATGCTTTACAGTTTGGAGATTACTCTCCTTGATAGATAAAATGGGAGTAAAATGGGAGATGATTGAATCACTCTGCCTTTGCTGTCATTTTTAATAGTACTGTATCTACCATTTGCCATATTCGTCTTCCAGTTCTGTAGAGTGAAAATCACCATTTTCCTGAATCCAATATTTTTTTCTTGCTTTTCACTGTCTCATGTTTTTTAGCTTTTCTAATGAAATTCTTTAAAAAACACAAGAGGCTCTTTCACATATATTTTTGTGTCCATGTTCCTTTTTCTATCTTTGGTGCATGTCCTCTAGAATTTGAATTCATCAGAGAATTCCTATTGTAATCATTCTACTCCAGTAGGAAAGAATTGACAATGCAGAGGGGAAGTAAGAATATGTGCAATCAGCTAATGTTTTCCCCCATCCAGGCAATGAATACACATATCAAGCATCAAGAAAATCTAAGCACAAATTAGCCCATATGATGACTGCTATAGAGAATATAGAATCAATATGGAAATGTGGAACATAAAAGTAAACTTTTTATCATTACTGCCTCCAGGAAGATTTCTTGAAATAGTTTCGATAACAAATGGGAAACGCCAAATCTGAATACTGATGGAACCAAGCAAAGTCTATCTGGTAATCTATGGTGTCTATATTATCTGCCTACTGCTGCCCTCACAAACAGATCAGGGGAACTAATAAACTATTAAAGAGCCCAAATTTCTTCTTCAAAATTATCAGTTACAAGGTGACATGAGCATGTTCCCGCAAGAGTTCTATTACTGTGACTCTACTGAAAAAGATTTTCTGTTTATTATAATCAATTGTAAAAGCTTATTGTTTTCTCATTCTTATAAAAGATGAATTTATCAACAGAGAAAGTTGAAAAAATGCGACACAGTCTCCATTTTGCGGATGTAGACATGTGATAGATTCATTTTGCATTTATTTGTTTATTAAATTATTCAAAAAATGATGCATGCATGTATCTTGAAGTACTTCAATGTGTTAGAATGATAATATACTTGTCCTCATGTAACTCATAGTTTAAGAATGAGAACAGAGATGAAACAAATACTTGTAGAATTAATTACATTGATGTACAAGCTTTGAAGGAACGATAATGCTTTGAGTACATTTAATAGGAAGATCAAAGCTTATCTGAGGAATGTTTTAGCTGATCCAGCTGATGGATTATTAGAGTTGGCTGAAATAGGAGAGGGGGAGCATTAGAGTAGAAAAGGAGTAGTTATGAGAAAATCCAGAAGCAAGAGAATGCAAAGAGTGTTTCAGTATTGATAGAAGACTCATGAAATTGTAAGCTAAGATTGAGTTGTACAGTAAGGCAGAAGATAAGTTTCAAAAATAAAAAGGTGTCATATCATGCAAGGCTATTCACCCTGTGTGAAGGCACTTGGAATTTAATCTCAGTCATTAGTTATAGTTTAAAGATCTTTAGCAAGAAAGTGTATTAAATGGATTTATGTTTTTAAAAATTGCATGTATTACTGTGCAAAGAGAGATGTGAGAGAAACCAACTGAGAAGCAATTGTATGAGGCCAAAGAAAAAATTATGCTAAGATGGAGATAGAATAGTTGCAATAGAGACTATATTTAGATTGTAGGGCATCAGTGGTGACAGAAAGAGTAGTGTTTATTGACCCTTTTTTGTTTCATTGAGTAGACTATGGAGCTACTGTTGAAAGAAAAAAATATGGTTGAACAGAGAATAGTTTAAAATAATTGGGTAAAAGCAAAGATAGAGGTTGTGCAAACTTAAAGAGACAAATGAATAGAATATTTTTGAGGTTAAGTACCAGTTGTGATACACACAACACACACACACACACACACACTCACACACACATACATCCCCACATGTATCTCTTTCCCTTTTTCTTACTACGTGTCTCTTTATACTCCTTTTTCCTTTCTCAGCACACACACACACACACACACACACACACACACACACACACACATACACACACATACACACACACAACTCTCTCTCTCTCCCTGTCTCTTTTTCTATGCACTCCTCTTCTCTCTCTAGCTCTCTTGCCCACTCTCTCTTTCTCTCTCTCTAATCTATATCTCTCTCTCCTATAAACACACAGGATGAACAAAAAAAATATGTTTCATTATGTTTTTGTGTAGTTTTGAGAAATTTTAGCACATATTTGAATTGAGTAATTTTTAAAATGAAAATCAATTTTGTGAATAGTTTAAGCAAATGAATGGCAGGATCTGTTTTACTCTTTTAAAGATGCTTATCTTCTGATCTTTTAATGAATAGCTTTAATGTGTGCTCATGGAAATACAGAAAGCTAAGATGTTTATTGAGAGTCTAAGAAGTTGATTATTAATCTTAGAATTACAGTGATATTGGAGATTCAGAGTAGCGACCAAAATGAAAAATGTTTTAGAGGAATAATTGATGAAGACTGTTAAAGGAAGAAGCATGGTGGGTTAAAATAAATGAATCAAGGAAGACCCCCAAATTCTTGATTTATATAAAGGATTAGATGGTAGTATTTTTATTTACAGAGATTGGGAAAGCTAGTTGGAGGGCAAATAATTTATAGAAAATTAGGGATGTCTTTTTCTATCCTATCCAGGTAAAGTTTGAGATGGCTATTAGACATTCATGTAGAACTTTTAAATATCAGTAAATGTTCTAATATGAAATGTATAGAAATTCCAGATTAGATGTAATGTTTTTGCACAATTGTACATATGCAAAGTAAAGAAATGAGAATAGATAAGGTCACCAGGTCACCTAGAGAGAGTGAATGAAGAAAAGGAGGGATCAAGGGAAGATCCTAGGACATACCAACCTTTACAGATCTAGAAGAGACAAAGAATTAAAAAGAGAGAGACAGAGAGAGAGACAGAGAGAGAGAGAGAGATATCTAAGGAGATAGAGGTAAATACAATGAGAAAACCATAAGTAGGATGAGAATGTTCCCACTGTGGATGCTGAGGGGGAAAAAAAGTATTTCATAGAGGAGAAAAGAATCTTTCAATTGCTATTGATAGATAAAAATTGCTATATTTAAGAACTACAGATAAATCCAATAATAAAAGATCAGAGACATAAGCCTCAATGTGCGTTCCATGGGAAACGAATGATGTTATAAATAGATTGTCTTATATTTTTATGGGCTAATTGCTCAACATTTCCTCATCTACACTGTATGTCACTTTCCTTGACTCAAGCTCTCTTACATTAGTAGTTTACCTTTTTTCTTTTTCTGTGATCATCAAAAATACCTACAAGATAGTCCTCAGGATAGTAATTTTGCTCAGAATAATAACTCCATTTTCCAATGAGTTTTCCATTTATTATTTTTTCATGGAACTAATACATCATTTGCCAAAAATCCCACTTACTTTGGTGACCACTGGAGAAGGAAATGAAAGCGTCATCTATATCCCAAATCCTATTTCCTTTTCTGAACATGCAGATTTCTAATGATCCCTCCCAACTTCTTCGGTTTGTACTCCCAGGTGAATCAGCAGAAACGAAGAGCAGATGGCAGGATTTACAAAGCAGTATTGAGTAGCGTTATCTGCTTATGCTTCATGGAGACCAGTAGAATTTAGGATCACACATTTTGGAGTCAGAAACTTGTTGTAAGCCCTGGGGTCATATACTTACCTTCCTAAAATAAGAACCTCAAATTGAAAGAGAGTCAATGACATCTTCCTCATAGTGCACATGTTAAGATAAAACAAGATAATAAATGCTAAGTGCTTAGCACAGTGCCTGGCACATGGTAAATGTTTCATAAATGTTAAATACTACCGTTAAAAATAATGACTGCAATTTCAAAACTGGCCCACGAAAGGTAGGGGAAACACGACTCTGATTAGGAAAGCATGACAGTACTACGGAGGATGAATTAACACGGGCAAATACAGGGGCCAGAGGAGGGGAATCTGTTTTGACTGGAGCTGCGGTTACTGGAAGAGCAGACTTTGTATGTCCTGTTATGGTATAGTTTCATTTCTCATTGAATCCATAGAGCAGGCACAGACTAGCCTTCATACCTTCAGAACTAAACTCCTAATAAAGCCCATTCTTTGTAGAGTTAAAGAATATGTATCACAGAAACAAAGAACCAAATACCACATGCTCTCACTCAAAAAGGGGACCCAAACATTACTCACAATAGCACAAGGAAGGGATTGGCAGTCATGGGACACTGCCAGGGGAGGGAGGGAGGAGGTAAGTAACAACTTAAAGTGTACCTGATACTAAACCAGGGGAAGCGAGGACCAGTTGGAGGCCAAGCTTCACCTGCATGTAGATTACTTTTGTACCTAGTCCTGACTTGTACCCCACATCTTTAAAATAAAATATTACCAAAAAAAAAAAAAAAAAAACCTGCCGAATAACCAGCCTCTCACTGAGGAGTCCATGCCATGTTTACAGGTCAGCTGCAACTCTCAGAATTCTCTCCTAACGTGAGCCATATGCCGTTTTAATTTAGCTCTCTTTCCTTTCTCCTTCTTTTCCTCTCCACGTTGTCTAAGTGCTAATAATAATAATTCAATTTAATAACATCCATCCTCACAGAGTACTCAAGCCCATTCGGTCCTCAAGGACACCTAACCCTTCCCGGGCTCACCTCTCAGCTTCTTTATCACACTTGAAGCACATCATAAACTACATCTTCCCCAGACCTTGTCATAAAGGGTGAGGCCGACATTGCAGGAATGAAGTCAGGAAAATACAACCTTGAACTGCTTTATCTCCTGTCTTCCCTGCCCTTCTCCTCCCCCTTGCCTTTCCCTCTTCTCTTTGACCAGTACTTTTCCTTCGCAGTCAGACAGAGAGAGAGGGAAAAAAAATCTTAAACTCTTGTTCCCACAGGGGCTTCCTGGAATGGTTCACTTTCTGTTTGGCAATTGAAGCCCAATCTAATATGAACGATACTCAGCATTGATAGCTGCCTCAACAGTCATTAATTTGCTAATAGAAATTGCTTTTTGATGATGCAGGTCAGAATGATGGCCTCTGGTTTGTGGATAAAGAAATTGAAACATGAAATGTTAAATGTCTTTCACACAGTGACAGTGCTGAGAATACGACAGGGAAAGCACCTGCTTATCTGGTATTTGGCTCTCTGCAAACTTTTACTTTTGAAATATAGGAAAAATAAGTTAAGGGTGAAAATAATACTTATGAACATCCAAATAATTATAATTAAATGTGCTTAGAAATAGTCATGCATTTGATTCACACAGTTTTGCAAGATTCATTTTTCTCAGTTGATATGCAATTGTAATAATCTTGTATAGTTTATTTCCAGATACATTAAAAAATCCTTTAAAGATACAAATGGTGAAATAATAGTATATATTTAATAGTTTATATTCAATACATTTATTAATATTAAATGTATGAAATCCTAGCAAGTTATAAAGTACAAATTTTAAGAGTGCAATTACTTTATTTTCTTTATTTGGATCCTATTTTCTGTCACACTGGTGTAAGAAAACAGATTCAGAAAGACTGCATCAAATAAACAAGGTCATGCAGTGAGTTAAAGGTGAAGATGGAATGTTACGCTTGTGCATGTAACACCTTACTCCATAAGTCTAAAAAATCAAGGATAACATCCACTGTAAGGAATTGCTATGAGATCATGCATGAATGTATATTAAAGAGTTATAAAAAAACAAAGCAGAAAAGTTTTTGTTCTACAGAAATTCTGAGCAAGAGAGCCCAACTTCAGCTATAATTAGTGAATGTCCTAGTGAAGATAAATTGACAGCCAGTAAGAGAGACAAGCCAGACTGAGCAAAAGAACTGGACTACTACAGGCAGTATTATTCAGCATCACAAATTGTTAAAGTTTTGCTCTCAGACTACACATTTTCATTAGATCTTTCTTTTTTTATAGCCAAGTTCCAAGCTGTAACACTAGCTTGTAGACGTTCCATTGTGCAATGCTCAGTGCCACTATCTTATGGAATTTCCACTAGTGAATTAACACTGCTCTGCCCAAAACTACCTGTAGATACACAAAGATGACCCATGGAGAAATCTAATAGAGGCAGGACCATCTGGGTATCAAACTGGGAATTAGATGATGAGTCTTCAGCACTTTCAGATGTCCTTTCTTAATCCTGATCTGTTTTGAGGTTTTCTACCTCCAAGGATCTGATGTTGTTTTACATTCTACCATTATATCCTATATTGACATTGTACTGGAAAAATCCAGCTGAAAAAAATTATCTGTCTTCATTGAAAAGAAACTGATTATAATTCACTTTTGAAAGTATAGGGCAATTATATCTGTTGGGGCACAGAAAACAATACTCCCAAAAGTATGGTACTATGGCATGCTGAGCTCTTTGGAATAAAAGGAAATTAAAAGTCTTTGGAAGCATCATCAGAATTAAGAATTTACTAACATTCTCGTATCCTCTACCAAGTGCAATGTGGAACTTTCTCTGAAATTTCCTGATCTGAATCTCCTCCAGAAGAAACACAATTGCCCTTCATTCTCTCCCAGAAATTTCATTATCTGTGGCAGGAAAGAAGACTGAGGAATGTAACCACACTTGGATAGAATTTGTCATAAGATACTGTCTGTTTCTCTAGCTCATTCAAATTTCAAAAAGAATCACTTACACGCTAATATCTATTTCCAGGGCCCATTCATTTCCCTGGAAATTCATTTACTACCCCTCACGATTCTCTGAATCCCCCTACCATTTCCTTCTTCCTTATTAATAGGGTATCTAAGCTTCCATTGTCTGACCTCTCTTTGAGTCCCATGTTTTGTGTGATTCCTGTGCATATACATGTAATAAATTGGTATGTCTTTCTTTCCTGTTAATCTATCGTTTAGCAAACTAAAACTTTTAGGGGGGAGGAAAAATTACCTTCATTCCTACAACCTGTATATCTTTTATTGGATGTTTTTGTAATGATACATGAGGCTGTGATTCTGTGGCCCTCTTTAAGGAGCAAAGTATCCCTTATTCTAGATTATGGGAATGTTGGCATCTGACAGATGAATTTCTCTGTGAGAACTCCCTTGACCTAAAGAGAGTCACCTTCACCAAAGTCATGCCCAATCTAACAAGCATCCCACATCAAATGACCTGTCCCTGCAGGTGTATAATATGCTGGATTCCTTGTCTCAATGTGGGAGAATTCTGAATTGCCATTCCAAGTCAAGAGCTCTCATAGAATTGTTCTAACATCTTTGCCGTGTCTGAGTAAAGTTAATTTCATTTTCAACCCAATTTTGCATCCTTTAACCTTTCACAAATGTGGTCCCTGTAATATTAAAATTAAAAACTACTCAGGTATGGATTTATTTTTCTTGCCTGGTGGACTTTATTCTTATATCTTAGAACTTAGAAAATTGTTCATACAACAACATGAGATCATACTCTGTATAACATTATGGCAGATCAAGGGAGCCTATTTACAACAAAGGAGGTATGGCTGCAAATATACACCCATGTATGGGTCTTACTCCTCTTTCCATATTTAGTGCCACCCAGAATATGCCAGGCTGAGAGAGCAAGGGAATAATCTTTTGAAGTTGCAATTGGGGCACCAACTTGGTGACGATATGCTGTGAGAAAGAGGCAGACCATTCTAGGACACATCAAAGTTCCCAGTAGATAGAATCTTGGATCTGGAATCCAAAGGGGCAGATCTAGGAGAGACCCCACTTATTATGAGTTTCAGTGACTCGCTTGGCAAATGTGTACTTCCCAGTTCTAAGCTTCTGAGCTTTGTAAGATTAGAGGTCCTGGTTCCCAGAATGAGAAGACTGCTAAAAGGTAAAAAAAACATGAGTCCTATGAAAGTCCAAGTTATAGCTTCCTTGACCAGCACTTCCGCTTCATTGTTGCATCAAACCAGCAAGCAGAGAGCAACAGTGGTAACTGGCACTGACTTAGGAGCAGGTAAGACTACTGCTATACAATTAAGGCAGAGAATAATAACATGCAATACCCAGGTCATTCACTTGGACACTTCCTGGTATCACTTCACTCAGTGTTGATGAGTTATCAGTTGCAGTCCTAGGACCAGCAATAATGAGAGCTCTACTTCATTCCACTAAACCTCAAGTTTTCACAGAAAGGAGGACCATCAGAAACCTGGAAAAGGATTATCATTCAAAGTGTATCTAAGTAAAACATTGGTTAATTAGGGTAAATTGTATTAGATGCTGTGGTGTGCTGCTCAAATCCCTACCTTTAGCACAGAGGCAATAATTTCTCTTGATGCTGGGTATGTTGACTATTGATAGGCATCAGCTTAGTAGCACTCCTGAAATTTCCCTCTGCTAGTGGGAACCACCTCACACCCTCCCTTCCCAGAGAGAGCCCATATCTAGTGACTGATTGCCATGCATTCCCTACAACTCTGTCTTCTGAGAGCACTTCCCATAATTACTTGCATGCAAATCTCTGTCTCAGAGTTTGTTTCCAGGTGATCCAGGCTCTATGTATCTCTACCTATCAGAGGAATGCAAATTAAAACAAAACAAAGCAAATTAACAAAAACAATACCTTTGCCCTCCAGTTTCAATGAAAGAGTGTCCAAGTATTTCTGCTTTCCTAGAGGACAAAAATATTTTGGGAAGGGAATAATTTTAGTAGACCATTAAATGATACTTTTGCCTTGCTATTCACAGTGTAATCCAAGGACCAGCAGCACCCGGGAGTTTGTTAGAAACGCAAATTGTCTAACGCCATCTCAGACCTATTGCATCTCAATATGCCTTTACAAAATTCCCAGATGGTATGTGCACATTTTAAAGTTTGAGAAGACCTGCTCTAGAACAGTGTACTTTACATTTTTGAATTATATATTCCTATCATTAGAAAACTGAAATGAATATGAACTTATAATATTACAATAGATAATATGAATTATTTATTAGATTTTACTATTTATTATATTATATATGATATGTGATATGATTTGTGATACACTATTTGCCACTTATAATAGCATTGTATACAATTGTACTCAGATGTCATGAACATTGAAAAATATCTTGAAATGCAGAGACAGAGTTCAGGTAAAATGGTGACGGCATAGGTGGAATTGTGAGATTCTCCGAATGTGAGTTCCCAAAAAGACTCATACTTTTCTTCCCCCATCCCCCTGCCCACCGCCAGCCTTACTGGTCCAAGGCCCAGAGACCCTCGGTCCCACGCAAGGCCAGCTATTGCCGCCCGGCTGCTGCTATTCCATTATAGGAGGCCCTGGCCCCAGCCACGTGGGGATTCCAGCTCCCTCCCCAGCAACATCATCTCACCCAGCACCAAGCTGCCACCTGTAGAGGCCCTTGGATACCGCCTTGTGGAGATCTGGGTTCTCTTGCTGGCTACACTGATGCACCCAGCACTCAGCTGCTGCCAATTCCCACCCTGGCTGGGCTGTCAGCCCAGCAGCCTGGTGCTCACTCCTCAGAGTTCCAACTCCCCACCCTGGGTTCTGGGCCCCAGCCCAGCCCTATTTCAAGCTCCCATCACCCAGGGAAGCTCTAGGCACCCACCCCTCAGAGATACCAGCTCCAATTCTGGCTGAAGAACCCTGTGAGGGGCACAAAGCCACTGTCACCACTCACCAGCTACCCTTTGGAGCTCTGGTCCCACCCTGGCTGAGGCACCCAGCATGCGACCCCATGGTTGTGTAAGGGAACAGTATATCTTAAGGAGGTGCTGATCAGCCACTCTCAGCTCCAGAAGAGGGAACTCCCAGCTCCCTCCTCCACCCCAGGCCACTGGTGGCACACCAGATCCAGTGCCAGCTGTGCAGCTGATCCCCGGTGCCTCATATATCACCACAGCCCATCATAGTGGATTGCCCACAGATGAACAGAGAGAAAGGATCTGTGAAAGAGGAGCTGCCCAGCTCAGCCATTTTCCAGGCAGAGATTTGCATTGCCACGCCCAACCATGAGCAGCCTCCAGCTTGGTTTCTAAGGTAACGTTGCTAAACAGGAGATGAAAGCCCCTCCCCTATGCTGAATCAAATACAGGCAACTCAGCCATCGCAGACCTCTCAGGTAGCAAGTCTGCAATGAAAGCAAAGGGGAGAGGCTAGAGATCAGAGCTGAAGAGACTTCAGACACTCAGGAGAGATTCCAGAGCTAGTCTGATTTCTTATTTTGACTTTTGATTTTATCATTTTGACTGCTTTGCTCAATTTTGTTTGCTTTTTAATTTAGACTACCTGTTTGTGTTGGGGAAAAACACATCAAAAGGCATGATTTTATTGGACTGTCTTTGTGTGGTTACCGGTATGCTTTAGAGAATTTTGTTTGTGTGTCTGTTCTTCACTCTTCTCTGGGCTTGTGTCTTTTTCCCACCTGTTAGTTGGTATGTATGTCTGTTTTCCCTCTCATGCTTCTCTCTTTATAACTTCCTCTTAACCCCCCCTTCTTCCATTATTTTCCTTTTTCATACCTCCTTTTATTCCAGAGACCAAACCTACATCTTGCTGCATGGACAGATTGTAAGGCAGTGGGAAATAGGTTCCAGTGTGCCCATACACCTGTTGGTGTATACTGGAATCAGCAGATAGATTCTGAATCACAGCTTCCCCCCCCCAATTAAACCTCAAAACTGCAAAAAGTACAGTTCCTATCCCACACTGCAGCCTCAAAAGTTAACAAAGCCAGAGGTCCCTCATAAGGAAGAACAGGAGATTGAACAAATGAAGTAAAAGCAACCCCACCTTCCCTGAAAAACAGAATTAAAGCAGGGGAGGGAAAGGGAGCGAGAGAGAAAAATCTACACAAATGAAGAAAGACCAAAAGAAGAATATGGATCTCTCCCAGACCCCTGGGAGGGCAGACACTGAGAAAACTGACTTCGGAATGCAAACAATGAAGAACTCCCAGAATGACTGGTCTCAAACTACAAACCTAGATATCAAGACACTAATGGAGAGATTAAAAAGAATTGAGGAGAGACAAGAAGAAACTAGGAAGGAGTTGATAACTGAGGTAACAGTAATAAAGAATACCGTGAATGAAATAAATAACAAACTGATAATCATGGAAAGCAGAATTAGTCAAGCAGAAGAAAGAATCTCAGAGCTTGAGGATCAAAATATAGAACTAACCCAAACTGTCAAAAACATAGAAAAGAAGCTAAAAAGGACAGAACAAAACCTTCAAGAGATGAGTGATTACTTCAAGAGAAAGAACCTAAGAATAATTGGCCTTCCTGAAACAGAAAGTGAAACAGAGGCCACCTTGAAACAAACATTCCATGAGATTATTGAAGAAAACTTCCCTCATCTCATCAGTGACACAATAATTCAAAAACAAGAGATTCAGAGAACCCCTGCAAGACAAAAAAATAAGAAGACCAACTCACAGACACATAATAATTCACCTAAGCAAAGTAGATATAAGAAGAAAAAATCCTAAAGGCAGCAAGAGAAAAAGGCCAGATCACCTTCCATGGAAGACCAATTAGAATAGCAGCAGATTTATCTACAGAAACCCTGCAGGCTAGGAGAGCCTGGAGCCCTGTCTTCAAAGTTCTAAAAGATAAACAATTTCAACCAAGAATAACCTACCCAGCCAAGCTAAGCTTCATCAGGGAGGGAGAATGAAAATCTTTCCCAGATATCCAATCGCTAAGAACTTGCGCTGCCACCAGACCACCTCTACAAGAAACACTGAAGAAAGTACCAAACACAGAAGAAAAGGAAAAAAAGAACAACAACGTTCTTCACAAGAGTACAGGAAAAAAGAGCAAAAAACACATGAACCAATCCCAAAACCAAAAGAAAGACAACAAAGAGGAACAACAGCAACAATTGTATAAGAACTTTATGATAGGGATAAACTCTCACATTTCAATAATTAGCCTGAATGTGAATGGGCTAAATGCACCACTGAAAAGATATAGAATGGCAAAATGGATAAAATATCACCAGGCAACAATATATTGCCTTCAAGAGACCCATCTCACTAGAAAGGACACGCACAGACTCAAAGTAAGAGGATGGGAAATAAATTTTCAGGTGAACGGAACATAAAAGAAAGGAGGAGTTGTGATCCTAATTTCAAACAAAATACCATTTAAGCTATCAAAAATTTAAAAGATACAGAAGACCACTACATAATGATAAAAGGTTCACTCCATCAACAAGAAATATCTATCCCAAACATATATACACCCAACATAGCAGCACCAACTTTCATAAAGCAGCTTCTAGGAAAACTCAAGAAATACATTGACTCTAACACCATCATAAGTGGAGACTTTAATACCCCACTCACAACCCTAGACAGATCATCAGGACAAAAAATCAACAATGAGATCTGGAACCAAAATGTAATTCTTGACCAAATGGACTTGATACCTACAGAACTCTCCACCCAATGACTACAGTATATACATTCTACTCATCACTGCGTGGACCATAAATCAAACATAAGCAAATTTCAAAAGATTGAAATTTTGTCATGCAACTTCTTGAACCACCGTGGAATAAAAATAAACATCAACACCAACAAGTTTCTCCCCAAACCCACAAAGACATGGACACTAAATAGCATGATGCTAAACAACTTCTAGGTCAACAGTGAAATCAAAACAGAGATTAAAAGAAACCTGGAAACAAATGAAAATAAAGAGACATCTTACCAAAATCTCTGGGACGCCATGAAAGCTGTAGTAAGAGGGGAATTCATATCCCTACAAATGCACATGAAGAAAATGGAAAGATCACAAATTAACAGCCTAACAAGTCACCTTAGGTTGCTGGAAAAGCAAGACCACCAAAACCCTAACTTCAGCAGAAGAATCCAGATCACCAAAATAAAAGCCCAAATCCAGGACATAGAGGACAAAAAGATAATACAAAAAAAATCAATGAAGCAAAAAGCTGGTTCTTTGAAAGAATAAACAAAATCGATGATCCCTTAGCTAGACTGACCAAGAAAAAGAGAAAAAGCCCAAATAAATACAATCAGAAACACAAAAAATGAAGTCACATCTAACCCAAAGAAACACAAAAGATCATTAGAGGCTACTATGTACACTTGCATGGAAACAAACTGGAAAACCTTAAGGAAATGGAAGACTTTCTGATATCACACAACCTGCCTAAGTTGAAATAAGAAGAAATCAAGTCCCTAAATAGACCAATAACAATCAAGGAAATTGAGTATATAATAAGAAAACTGCCTACAAAAAAAGCCCTAGACCAGATGGCTTTCCAGCAGAATTCTATAAGACATTTAAGGAAGAGCTGATAACAATCCTACTGAAAGTATTCCAGGCAACTGAGAAAGATGGAACCCTCCCCAAATCATTTTATGAAGCTAATATCACATTGATACTGAAGCCAAGTAAAGACCCAACAAAGAAAGAGAACTGCAGGCCAAGATCTCTGATGAATATAAATGCCAAAATTCTCAACAAGATCCTAACAAACTGGATTCAACAACACATCTCAAAAATCATCCATCATGACCAAGTAGGCTTCATCCCTGGGATGCAAGGCTGGTTCAACTTTTGCAAGACAATAAATGTAATTTAATAAATCAACAGACATCATAACAAAAACCACATGATTATATCACTAGATGCAGAAAAAGCTTTTGATAAAATCCAGCACCCTTTCCTGATAAAAACCCTCAAACAACTAGGCATACATGGAATATACCTCAAAATAGTAAAAGCTATGTATGAGAAACCCACAGCTAGCATACTCCTAAACAGACAAAAATTGGAACTATTTCCCCTGAAAACTGAAAAAAGATAAGGATGCCCACTCCCTCCCCTCCTGTTCAATATAGTACTGGAAGTCCTGGCTAGAGCAATCAGAAAAGAGAAGATGATCAGGGGTATCCAAATAAGAAAAGAGGAAGTCAAGTTATCTCTCTTTGCAGTCGACATGATTGTGTACCTTGAAAACCCAAGAGAATCTGTCAAAACCTTCCTTGCACTGATGAAGGACTTTGGCAAAGTCTCAGGGTATAAAATAAATGTGCAAAAAACAATTGCATTTCTTTACACCAATAATAAACAGAAATTCAAATAAAAAGCACAATCCCATTCACAATAGCCACAAAAAAAAGAAATACCTTGGCATCTTCCTAACCAGAGACATGAAAGACCTTTACAATAAAGACTACAAAACACTGCTCAAAGAAATCAAAGATGACACAAACAAGTGGAAAAATATCCCATGCTCATGGATTGGAAGAGTCAACATTGTGAAGATGTCCATTTTACCTAAGGCAATCTACAAATTTAATGCAATACCCTTCAAATTACCAGCAACATTCTTCTCAGAGCTAGAAAAAACAATACAGGAATTCATATGGGAACACAAACAATCAAGAATAGCCAGAACAATTCTCAGCAAAAAAACCAAAGCAGGAGGTATCACATTAACAGACTTCAAACTTTACTATAAAGCTACAATAATCAAAACAGCTTGGTATTGGTAGAGGAACAGGCATATGGACCAATGGAACAGAATTGAGATTCCAGAAGCAAAACCTCAATGTTTATCGCGACATTGTTCACAAGAGCAAGAACCTGGAACCAATCATGCTGTCCATCAAAAGAGGACTGGATTAAAAAAATGTGGTACATATGCATGATGGAATACTACGCAACCATAAAAAAAAATCACGAATTTCTCAGCAACCTGGATGGATCTAGAGTCTATAATACTGAGTGATCTCTCACAGAAGCAAAGATCTGAGAATCACATTTTCTCACTCATATAGTGGACCTTGAACACCTATCATAATACTATAAGAAAAGGATTGACAGCGGAGGGAAACTATGAGGGGGTAGGGAGGGAAAGGGAGGTGGGATTAACGGTAGTCAGTATCTGTCTGGGGATGGGGAGATACCCCTTATCAACAAGGGTGCCTGTACAATGCATCTTTGAATACCTAACCCTTAACTGTACCCCATAATTTTAAAATAAAAAATAAGTTAAAAAAAAAAAAAAGAATTAACCATGCTTTTCAAAAAAAAAAAAAAAATCTAAGACTAGGGAAATTTTTTAATGTTGAAATACCAGATCTAATTTTTAGATTTACTACAGCAAAGATTTTTATTTTTAACTGTCTTACAGATTTCTATTTCATGTAAAGTAATGATGTAAAAATCAGTTTTTAGGTTACTGAGTTAATATTTGGTAAAGTTTTTGAATATTAAAATATTGCAGTATAATTTTTTAACTTCAGAAACAGAAACAAACATATAAAAGAGATTCAAGATATGAATCATTTGAAAATAGTCAATTTTATAACTCAGATGCTGTCATTCTAATATAGTATATAAATATACATGTATAAATGACTTTATAAATACAAAAGATTATCAGATGTACCTATTAAACAACTTTGCTATATATATAATTAGCAATGATTTTAGATATATTCTCTTTGATATTTAGACTAACAGTTTCAATACTTCATTATTTAAAATGGGAAAAATAATCTAAAAAATGCTTTTGTCTATCTGATTATTCCTTCCAATGCAAACTTCCCAATGTGCAAGAATCTTACCTTTTCATGTGATAAGTGTCTTTAACTCTGTGCATAGTGTGTAGCAATAAGGCACAGAAAAAGAAAGCAACCTATAATTTCACTGAAAGCAATATTCTATAAAATAGTGAAATAACTGGGAAAAAAAGAAAAGAAAAGGAATGCAGAGACAAAAAGGAATAAGGTCAAAAGAGTAAACAAAGTTCACACACCCCAATGGATTGTCACATAACTCCAACTTGGATGTGTATCATCCATGTTGGAGACTCCTGATCTGATCAATAGTCAGATACATGTTAATCCTGTGCATTAGGTAGTATCTTGGGAGAAGAGATAATGGGAATCACAGGATCAGGGAAAATCAGGGATTATTTTCTCTGTAGGCTTGGAATGGAAAGAAAATTGGAGTGGTTTGAATTGGCATAGATTGGTGACAGCAGTTAAATATGCCACCATTTCAAATAGCCTTGCAAATTTAAGAGGAAGAGGAAACTTCTCCTTTATGCTCCATCCAGTTCAAGATGTTCACCAGACCTCTTCATTTTTCACATGGGATGCTTGCTATTTGCAGGTATCTGATGGAATTTTCAGCAGCTGTTTATCAGGTCATTTTATTTGTCAGTAGACGATGATAATAAGAATTTATCATTCTCCATTTCAAATTCACAGCTGACCTGTCACCATGCATATCTACAAATATTGCTCTTATTTACTCAGGATGCATCTCAAATTAGCAAGTGATTATACATTCATTATATATATATATATGTATTATATATATATAATGTATGTAGGTGTGTGTATGATACGTATAAGTATACATATGGTGGCATGTTGAGTTGCCGTCACCAGTCTTTGATGATTCAAAACACTCTAATTTTATTTCCATTCCAAGTTCACAGAGAAAATAATCCCTGATTTTTTCTCACACTGAGATTTCCATGAACCCCTCTTATAAGACACTACCTGATGCACAAGAATAATGTATATCTGACTATAGACCAGGTATCTCTAACATGAAATAACACATCCAAGATGGAATTGCATGACAATCCTTTGAACAGCGTGAAGAAATGATGAAAAATTTCATTTACTATTTTTGCCTCATTCTTTGTAATGTCTATATTTGAAAATGTTTTTCATTGTTTGATATACATATTAAATAATGAAAAGCACAGACACACACACACACACACACACACACACACACACACACGCACGCACACACACACACACACACACACACACACACCCATTGTACATCCAGACCAGGGTTTATAACTCCATGCCTGTTTTCTCTGACATACCAAGATAAACCTATACAGTGACAGTGTGAGTGCCTGAAATGACATCTTTAGTGATAATTGCATTAATACTGAAGCTCAGGAGGTTGGTGTGGAATCTGTTCGGGACTCCTGGTGTGGGAGATGAGCTCCATTGTTGCACAGAAAAAGAAAGCAACCTATAATTTCACTGAAAGCAGAAGGGCAGCAAAATAATATTGTTTAGAAACTGCTCAAAGTAATAGCCACTGTGTCAGCTGCCTTGTCAGCCTTTCTGTCAGCAATGGAATGTTGTAGGGGAATCGAAAAAGTCTTACAAAAATGCAAGACAATTAAGATATTTGAGGGAGGCAGAAACAGAGGGTCTCGGGAAGGAAGAGACTTTGTTTTCTAACAACAAAAAAGTGATACAGACAATACTCAAGATGGTTCAGTATGCAGAATGTGGTGAAAGGCTGTTGTCTATGAATGTCTGAACTGGATAGCCCACCGAGCAATCACTGGTGAAACATTTCCTCAAATTCTTTTTTAAATTTCAGATCTATTAGGGATGTGCAGAGATCAAAGGTATTTTCTTTGATGATGGTACCTCAAGTTCACTCTTTGTCAGTCCTCTTGACTCCATATGCAGGCAATGATAATTAACCTACAAAGGGTGAATAAAATAGAAAGTTATTAGCCAAATGTCCTCTCAGACCTGCTGGTTTACATGAGAAAAACAAGCCATGGTGCCCAAGAACTCTGCTACAATGATATAAAAGGAATTAGAAGTGTTTCACTCAAGACTGGTCCCGAGTCCATTTTAATGCTGGAAGCTGGGTCTATATTAGTATTTCCTTCCTTACAATATATATGAAAATATTAATTGTCAAACTGCTTCATGGAATTATTCTTTAACTGGAAATTTTGGGACCAGGAAGGTGAAAAAAAGGAACAGTCTGTGATGTTGAACTAAAGTGAGCCAAACTTTGGTTCTGTGAGTAGATCTGCAATTTAAACAACACTCTGCAGAGCAAAACCACTGAAACACTTGTAAAATATTAATTTAGGGTTAGGAACCTATGACATCAATGTACTCAAAAACAGCATATTTCTTGTCATGGAGTGATTGTATAACACAAAACAAATCTCCTAAACAAAAACCTTCAAATCAAAATAAGCATGCAAATCAAACTTCCAAAAACAATTTAATAATTCAAATAGTAAAATGCCAGCCAACATAATTAACATAGAAAAATATTCATTCCACATATTCTAAATTAAGTGAATTTAAAATGTTTTAGATTAAATGCATTTTAATTGCACAAATACTTGAGATTTTTAGACTGCTGTTTGGTTTAAATATGCTACCGATTTCCAAAAGATAATGAAGACATTATCTTCATTGATTTACAAAAGAAAGAAAGAAAGAAAGAAAGAAAGAAAGAAATCAAATAGGCAGAAAGAAAATAAGTTCAGAAGTACAGAAAAAATAACCAGTGTATAAGTTTGGAAATTAAAGATGTAGGCATTTATGTAAAAATGCAACTGATGTGATGGAGACTAGATATAATAGAAGATAATGTTAGTGGTTTGAAAAATAGTACTGAGAACAATATTCAGCATGCTGAATAAAGGGAGTATGCTGAATTCTATTAAACAAGATATAAGAAATGCAGGTAATAGCTTGAAAATTAAATTATATTATAGCGAGTCTCCTAAGTAGGAAACAATCAAGAGAATACCGAAGACGTAATACTTACAGAGATACTGAATAATCTTTTTTTTGGAACTGAAAAGTGATCAGATTAAAAACTAATTCTAGGTATCAACCTGGATAAATAATAAAAAATCAACATTGTAATCATATGTTGATGAAAGTGCAAATTATCCAAAGTAAATTATTAAATTTATCAAAAGGAAAAGACAGACTAATTATAAATAAATAGACTATTTTCTCAATCTATAGACTAATACACAAATGTAATACCTTCATAGTGCTAAGAGAAGACAATACATTTTTAAAACATAGAACAAAACTATTTTTGCAGAATTAGACCAAAATAGAGTATAAAACAATTTATTATCAGTTGATTTCTCCCAAAAGAACTATTCAAGACTATATTAAAGTCAGAAAGAACCGAAGTGGGAGTTAACACAGGAAAAAGATGAAATAAAATAATAAACAATATGTTATCTAAAAAATTACTAAATCATGTGTTTAATAACATATTTCATTATAACAAGTTTGAAAAAAGCATATGCCCAGTGACTAAAATTCCTTACTGTGATTAGGAAGATTATCATAATACAAGATAATTTTAGATTTTGTTAGAAAATGTTATAGATGTTTAAAATGCATGCACAAAAAAGATACATATGCACAATGGAATATTATGCAGTCATATATAGGAACAAGCATACGGAATTCACAGCAACTTGGATAGATTTAGAGTCTATCATACTCAGTGATCTACACAGAAACAAAGAACAGAGTGCTATATGTTCTCACTCATAAGCAGACCATGAACAAATATCATAATACTATAAGAAAGGGATTGGCAGTAGTGAGAAACTGACAGGAGAGGGTGGGTGTGGGATAGGCAGTAGTGGGAAACTCCCCGGGGCGGGGGGGGGGTCACATCTCATAAACAAGAGTACCTGAATAATGAACATTTGTATACCTAACCCAAATTGTACCCACATCTTTAAAACAAAATTTTTTAAAATGTATGCACATTTAGTAAAATAATTGAAACACAAACTCTAGCTTATTCTCAAAAGCCAAGAGTAAAAGAAATTGCAATAATTTATCAATCAACAAAAAGCAGAAAAGAGAAAAAAAGCAAAATAAAGTGTTCGTTATAGATGATTTGTAATAACTATTGAGAAAATATACAAATAAAATAAAAATTTATTCAACAAAATTAGAAGTGTTACTGTAATTAACACTCAAATGATAAGAAAGCAAAGCAATCTTTAGCTGATATAAAGAAAGTTTTAGTAGTCTGGATAGAAGATCAAAATAACCACAACATTCCTCAAACAAAAACCAAACCAAGGCCATAACTCTCTCTCTGCAATTCTATGAAGGCTGAGAAAGGTGAGGAAGCTGCAGGGGGAAAAAAAAAAAGTCTGAAACTATCAGAAGTTGGTTCATGACTTTTGAGGAGAGGCTATCTCCATGCCATAAAAGTGCAAAGTGAAGCAAAGTGAAGTGCTGATGTGAAAGCTACAGCAAGTTATTCATAAGATCTGGATAAGATATTGATGAAGGTGGCTTCACTAAGCAAAATATATTCAACATACGTGACACTGCCTTCCATTGGACGAAGATGTCATCAAAGATTTTTATAGCTAGAGAACAGGAGTAAGTGCCTGGCTCCAAAACTTCAAATGACAGGCTTACTCTCTTGTTAGGGAATAATGAAGCTGTTGAATTTAAATTGAAACCAGTGCTCATTTCCATTCTGAAAATCCTAGAACCCTTAAGAATGACACTGTATCTACTCTGTATTGTGTTCTAGAAATGAAACAGCAAAATCCAAATGACAGTACATATGCTTGCAGCTTGGTTTATTGAATATTTTAAGTCCACTGTTGATACATGTTTCTCAGAAAAAAATATTTCTTTGATACATTACTGTTTATTGACAATGTACTTGGTCACTGAAGAGCTATGGTGGAGACACATGATTAGATGAATATTCCTTTCATGTCTGCTAACACGATATTCCTTTTGCAGCCCATGGATCAAAGGAGTAATTTCTCTTTAAATAAAAGAAATACATTTTAAGACTAACTTCCATAGGTAGTTTACTCTTTTGATGAATATGAGAAAAGTAATTTATAAAGTTTTGGTAAGTATTCACCATTACAGATGCCATTAAAAGATTCATGGAAGTAAAAATGTAAAGGTTAACAGGAATTTGGAAGAAGTAGATTCTCACCCCAATGGATGACTTTTTATGGGATCATGACTTCAGTAAAGGAAGTAACTGCAAATATGATGTAACCAGCAAAAGAATTAGAATTAAAAGTGAAGCCCGAAGATATGACTAAATTGTTGCAATCTCATGCCAAAACCTGAATGAATGAAAAGTTGCTTTGGATGAATGGGGAAAGAAAGTAATTCATTGAGATACAATCTATTCCTAGTGAAGATATCATGAACATTGTTGAAATAACAGCAAAGGATTTAGAATATAACATAAACTTAGTTGGTAAAGCTGTGGCAAAGTCTGAGAGGATTGACAACAGTTTTGAAAGAAATTTTACGGTGGATAAGATAAAATGTATTAAATAGCATCTCATATTAAGAGACTTTTTTGTGAAAAGAAGAACCAATCAATGGGCAAACTTCACTGTTTTCTTATTTTAAAAAATTACTACAGTCGCAACATCCTTCAGTAACCTCCACCCTAATCAGTGAGCAGCCATCAACACTGAGACAAGACTTTCTATCCACAAAATAATGATTCGCTGAGGGTTCAGATAATCATTAGCATTTTTTAGCAATAAAATATCTTTTAATTAATGTGGGTATGTTGCTTTTTGGACATAATTCTACTGCACAATAAATAGACTACAGTATAGTGTAAGCATAACTTTTATACGCACCTGGAAACCAAAAAATATCATTTCATTGTAATAGTTACTTTATTGCAGTGGTTAAAACCAAACCTGCAATATTTTCAAGATATGCCTGTATTGATCCAGAGACCAATTTTTTTTCATATGTACTAATCCCTCAGAGTCATTCCCTTATAGTTGTCCGGTCTAGAAAGAGATGATAGAAAAGTTACCTACTTTTAACCATTTTAGCATGAAAGTGACACGCATCACTTCCATTCATTGTTATTGAAAACAAATAATATAACCTCACATAGTTACAAAATAAATTATATATATCACTAAAAGAAAATATAAATCATTGGTGGACAAGGGTCTGTCTTAACATCAATTGTCCATGCAAACACCAAAATATTCATTTTTACATCTCAAAGTCCCATTTAATCATGTCATCAAGCTCAATTCCAAAATCTTCTCATAATATACAACTTATTCCAGCAGGTCCAGGTATAGCTCCTTATTGGCTAATAGCCAATGTTATCTGTCTTCACCTCCTCTACAAACATCCAATATCATTATAAGACAAGCAAGAACATATTCATCAACCTTCTAATTGAGAAAAAGAGAAAATTATGAGATGTAACAGTCACTGGTCCTGCTGGGCAGTTATTGTTACATCTTCTTATACTGGCAATTGGGGAAGCTGGACTCTGATTCTGCTCTCTGGGAAAAAGCCCCTCCCCATCTTTCTGCATGACCTAACACTCTACTCTTTGAGATAATCCTCCTTGTCCATTGGCTTCCAAGACCACTCTTCTTGAGGATATTGTACATTTGGGAGATTAACTGTATAGCTTTCATAGTCTGCTTTCTAATCTGGCATGTTGGGAACATATTTAAGGACCCAAAATTTGTATTAAGGCATACATCTCCAAAGGGTGCTTTGGTTGTAGCTGTTGCTTCTGTGAAAATGCAATATACAAAATGTATTGCAGGATTTTGATCTACACTCCACTCAGTACCAAGGGCCAGTCATTCTTTCCTTGATGCATTTCTCAAATCTAATTTATTTCTTTGCTTCCATGTATTTTCCTCACAATTTAGTAATGGTTTTTGAGTCATGGTCTCAGTATGAAAAACAATTTGCTCCAAATGATACAAATAAAGAAATTGCAATAATGAGACTATGTCTACAGGCATGAATAGGGGTAAGAAAACAAAGGATGATGAAACACTCAGTGACTAGCAACAGAATGAAGCTGTTACCATTCTTAGTGCTGAAGGGACAATGGGAGAACATAGAGTGACCAGAGCCCAGATGAGAACTAGCACCATAGAAGGGTGACCACCTATAAGAATGGAGAGCAATAGAAATATGTAGCTTCTGGCAAAGAAACAGAGGAATAGTGAGGGAATAATCCAGCTCTTCACAGTCCTGCCAGATGCATATAGACCCAAATAGAAACCTGCTGTGAGACAACTTAAGAGAGACAGTTCACAGGAATCAGCTCCTGCAGCAAAAATAAAGCAAGGAAGGGTGAGGATCTGTGTTGGTGGGGAATGGGGGTCAGTGGAGAATAGTCCACATGGATGATTTACCATGAGGACATCAATGTGATGGAGGGGACAGTCATAACCTTAACCTGAGTTGCATACAGGGCTGAACCTGGATGGATAGTAGTTCAAATTCCACTACAGTTTTGGAGTCTAGAATTACTCAACTTTTTTAATCTTTCAAGGGCCCAAATTCTAGGATTCTTTTTTATCTTTTCATTTTTTTTGTTTGAAAACTTGTGAGTCCTTGCTAGAGCTCATTTTTTCCCTCTAATACTTAATAAACACATCCAGTAGCAGCCAACAGATACTACAATATTTTGTTTTCCACTCTTCTTTCAGAGTTACAGTTGTAGGCAAATGGTTTGTCTTCCTTGAGGCAATGGTTTACAAAAATGTTGTCACTACATGGCATGGATTTTGAGCTTTTCAACTTCTGATAACAGTTGCCTTGCCACCTGCCACATGACAGCTATGACAATGTCATATATTTTAGGATTTTGTTATAGCAGCACTCTGCTTCAAGGCAACATTTTCTGTAGTAGTTAAGACAATACAAGTTTCTATAACATATATGTCTCAAAATTTTAGTGACAATTTAATGGAACTTTATGTTTTGCTTAGATGCAAACCCAATGTGAATATTCAGTGGATGGCTTCTCTTATATTGATACAGGTACCGAGACTCCCTTCATTTTTACAGCTCCACAAACAAGTAGAGTTTCATATCTTCAAGTTTTCTTCTTTTACATCCAGCCAATGAGGAAACAAAACAAAGATGAGGAAAGCATGCCTTAGTCTTAACCAACTTGGCACAAAAATAATATACATCACATCTGCCCATATTTGATTGGTGAAAGTTAGCCATATGGACCCATGAAGATGCCAAGAGAATTGGAGAAGGCAGTTCTTGGCCTGGCACAAAAATTCTAACCTAAAAAATAAGAAAACAAATATTTGGAAGAATAATATTCAGCTGTGCCTAAAAGGAAAAACAAATTACACAGGAGGGGGCAAGAATATATTCAAAAAAGCAGAAATCACTATAAATGTAAAAATAATAAACACACCATTTAAAAGGCAAGAATTGTGAGTATAAATTTTATAATATATCAAAATTTAGGATTCTGTTGCTTATGTAAAGGGAAACTTAAAGTAAAACCACACAAACTGAAAATATATGATTGCAAAAAATGTAGGCTGCTCAAATTTCTAATAAAAATAAAAATAGAATTTAAAGCAAAAAGTTTTATGACAATTAAAGTTCTACTACATAAAAATAAAGAGATGACTTATGGATAGCAACAAAGCATAACTATTACATAGTAACCATAAATTTTGTATACCTGATCACACAGTTTCAAATTATTTTAAAAGTAAAAGAAATGTGAACAAAGCTACAATCTTAGATTAAGGTTTTTAACAACATCAGAAATGGAAACACCAAACCAACATTACAATATACATTTAAAAATAAATTATGTATTAGAATGAGCACATTGGTGTTTTGGTTCCAAGACGGAGTACATTCTACTCTGTTTTCCTGCTGAATGCAATTTTGAAACCTGAACAAAATGCAAGACACATTTAAAGGGAAAATAGAGATATACATACTACAAATAATTGACACACGCGTATTCAACACCTTTGATAAAATGAAGAATATGTTAGATCCCATATAATGACAAAACTCATTTAAAATGAAATAACCTCAACAGTCCAGTAACTACAGGGGTACCGAAAAATATATGCACGTTTTCAGAGATGTTATCTATGTATTACTTTTCAAAGTTTAATTGAATTATGGTAGCAATGTGTAGTGTGATGTTTGCTTAACCATGTGTCTGCCATTTTCTTTGACTGTCTTGCCTGACACATGGTGTCACTAGTATTCATTTGATTAGCACCATCTTTTGAGAGAACATCATACTTAAAATGTGTATACATTTTTTGGTACCCCTGTATTAAACATATAGAATTCAGATTTGAAAATTTTTGAAAATGAAATATTCAAGCTTAGACTGGATACTATAGTCACTGACAAATTTTACCAAATATTTGAAGAGTAAATATTATTAATCTATGCAATCCCTTTTAGAAAAACAGAAAAGGAGAGAATATTTTCCATCTCATTTATGAGGCCAGCCTTACCCTGGTTACAAAAGCATAAAAACAGAATAAATGAGAAGGAAACTACAGACCAATAACCCCCAAGAACAGAGAAACAAAACAGTGGCAAATTGAATCCAGCAACATAAAAGGAAAAAAAAAATGCACACACACACACACACACACACACACACACACACACACGCACGCACACACACACATATAACAACCAAATAAAATTGACCCTGGGAACGCAAAGTTGATTCAGTATTTTTTAAAAATACATGCAAGATACCATATTAAGTGTGAAGAAGAAAAAACCCTTGATCACTGCAACTGGTGCAGAATATTTGATAAAATACAACATTCAACATGATTAAAATGCTCAGAAAACAAGGAATAAAAAACAACACGTAATCAGATCAAGGGCATCTACAAAAGCCTCTTTGCTAAATTTCTTGGTGAAAAAAGATAGAATGTTTTCCCCCTAAAACTGGCAAGACAATTGTGCCCACTTTGGTAACTCCTACTCAACATTTTGTTGGTTATTCTAGTCATTGGGGAAAAAAAAAAAGATGCAAAGTATGAGGTATGGAAAAAAGAAATAAAATGTACACTATTGTCTGGTGACATCATTGTTTACATGTAAAATCCCCCAAAAATTACCAAAAAGAAAAATTTAGAGGTAGAACAAATAAGTGAGTTTGGCAATGTTGCTGACACAAAGTCAAATCATATTTACATATCACAAACACATATCTAATCTAATCTAATAAGCAGCATTTTGAAACTTGAGCATAAAAACAAACAAGCATTCACAATAGCCCTACAAAGTGAAATACTTAGGTATACATATAAAAAACTTATTTTAAAAAACTCAAAAAGTTCTAAACAAATGGTAATGTATATTATATCCATTTATTGGAACACTGAACATAGTACATGGATAATTGGTTTCCAAATTAATCTATAGATATTATACAATACCAACCAAATTTCTAGTTAGACAGATTTAGGGTCTATAATACTCAGTGATTTATCACAGAAACAAAGATATGAGTACTATATGTACTCACTCATAAGCAGACCCTGAAGATTTATCAAAATAGTATAAGAAAGGGACTGGTGGTAGTGGGGGGAGGGAAGTGACACATAACATCAATAAGAGTACCAAAATTTACCTGCCTGATGACAAATTATGTACCTAACCCTGACTTGTACCCATATCTTTAAAAGAAAAAGAAAAAAGAAAAATTGCCAGGCATGGTGGCTCACATCTGTAGTCTCAGCACTTTGTAAGGTGGAGGTGAGAGAATTTCCCGAGCCCAAGGGCTTGAGACCAGCCTGGATAAATTGGTAAATGATATTAATAATAATAATAAATGAATCAATCAATAAAAAAAGAAGTCATAGAATTGAACACCTAAAAAAGACAAATTTATAGTATCTTAATTTGAGACTTTAAAAAAAATCAGCAAACAACATGATAGGTATGTGTGTATCTGCAACTAGCAGATAAAATATAAACATAGAAAATTCAAAACCACTGACCATGTATTCAGTTACAAAAAAAAAAAAAAAGGCTCCTCCACATTTTTCAATGAATCAGTTATACCCTCTGTCCAAAAGGCAATTTAACTTTACATAACAAAAAGTGAACTTTGGACCAAACATATGTTTGAATACTTAAAAATGAATTACTAAATAACTTATGAGATAAAAAGGAAATGAAAATTGCAAAATACTTAGAACTCAGTGACAATGTAAATTCAACGTATCATCCAAAATGAGAAAGCGTAAATAAATCAAGCAGTTAACTAAGGACAAAAAGAAGGTAGACCTAAATGAACTAGGCAGAAGAAAAAATTAAATAGGAATTAAGAAACAATCAAGCATATCATCAATTCCAAAGCTCTTGCTTTGAAAAATAAAAATATCAAACCTTTAACAAGACTGATCAGGTGGGAAAGAAGAAAACCAAAGTTACAAATAAACAATATTGACAAAAATAATTGGACCATAATTATATAGAACATATACAATTTATAAAATATTTAGAGAATTTTATGGAAAACTTATATCCAAACTTTAAATTTAAATGAAATAAATAATAAAATAAATAATTCTCTGAAAACATATGACTGAGCAAAATTGACTCAAGGAAACGTAAAAAATTGTGATAAATAAATAACAGTTATTAAAATTGAATGTAGCAATAAGTTTCCCCCCCCAAAATTAACAATCTCAGACATTTTACAAGAAAAGCAAATATGGCAAGATATTATGAACTGATAAATTTGTTGTTTTGGAAGCAACTATGTATTAAGTTATTCTCTGAACTTTTCTGTTTGAAGTATTTCAAAATTAAATACAAATGAAGAAAGGGCACTGGAATTGGAGCAGAAAACATATGTATTTTGAGAGTTTGGTTCTCTCTTGCACTCACAGTGTGATGTTAGACAAGCAACATATGAGAACTAGTTGTCTCCTATATTGTGAGGGGAGTATTAGGTAACATATCTAGCCTAGCACATGCATGATACCTGCTCAGTGAGTACTTCTGAATCTAATGTGGACACCCTCAGACTTCAGAGGCTTAGAATCCAGTAGAATCTAGTACTGTAATGTGTCTTATTGACACCAGCAGACAACTAGTATTTGAAGTTTGTGCAAAATAAAAGTTTGTTTTTGAGTTTATAGAAATATCATTTGAGAGAGACACATGGAGTATGAATGCGGAAAGATGAAAAATAGTTCATTGTTCCTAGAATAAGAGTTTAAAAAAATTTAAAAACCAAGCCGGGCTCGGTGGCTCAGCCTGTAATCCCACAGCTTTGGGAGGATGAGGTGAGTGGATTGCCTGAGCCTGCGGGTTCGAGACCCGCCTGGGCAGTGAGACCTCATCTCTACAATAAATTAAAAAAAAATCAGCCAGGCGTGGTAGTGCATGCCTGTAATTCTGGCTACTCGGAAGGCTGAGGCGGAAGGATCGCCGGAGCCCAGCAAGTCAAGGCTGTGGTGGTCAAGAGTGGCCACTGCACTCCAGACTGGGCAACAGAGTGAGACTCCAACTAAAAAAAAAAGTAAAAACCGTGTCACTCAAATTTGAAAACTTGTGATTATGCACAAATTAACAGAAATGGAATATTTTAGAAAGAGAGTTAGTACTCATGCCTTGGTCCAATCACACTTAGATGTGTGAAACTATCTTCTTCATGCCAACCTCTAAAAGACGAACTGCAACATATTCAGATCAGAGAGAACAAGAGACCCAAAAGACTGATCATATTTTATTGTAATGGTCCAAAGAAAGCAATTTATAACTTGGAGAAAGAAACCCCATGAAAAGCATGACTGGATGTTTTTCTGTGTGTGACAACAGTCAATGGGCCAGAATCTGTGTGGTGGCATTAAGAGGAGATGACATTTGTGTTGCTTTAAATTTCTAACAGAACTATCCAAAGCAGGGATAGTTCTCAAGTCCTGGACTGCATGTCTCCAGCCTGATGTCTTAATGTTCAGGCCTGGTAACTTCCTGAGAGAAAAGCTATCTGGAATTCAGGACTGGATGAGCCTAAGGTCTTACCCAAGCCTGATTAACAGCCATTCCATGTTGGATACTTGTCTCTGAAGTATATTTCCTTTTTTGGTTAGGGACCTTTGAGAAGGACTTTTTATACCCAGAATATTACGATGGATGGCTACAGATTGTTCCCAGAAGCCATGTGAGCTACTCTAAACTCAGGTGTGGATCTTAGGAGGAGACATGTATAAATGCCACTATACCCTCCATCATTATGTGAAAATAATTTTATTTGGAAGCTCCCTGATAATTGATCCAAAACGTAATCTTCAGTGAAGATGAGTTCAAAATACTGTTTGAATGTCTCAATAATACTTTTAGAAAATATCATGAAATTAGGGACCTGTGTTTTGTGATAATGAATCCCCCAGGGCATGGGTCATGTATAAGTCTTCTTCAAGTCTTCTACAATAGTAGTGGAATGCAGGCAAGCTTCACAGAACTGGCGCTTAGGATACAGCAACAACTCCATCTCTTACCACCTTCAATGGTGCTGCTATGATCTGTAGGGTGTGGGTTACCTTCCTAATATGAAGTATCGCAATCTTTCCAACAATTCTAGAAGTCATATATTTTTACAATAGCCATTTTACAGATGAAAAATTTTAGAAACATAAAGAGTAAGTAATTTACTTAAGGTCAAATAAAAGGTATGAGGTGACAGATTCAAGAATGAGTCCTGATGATCTAAGTTCACTGGTTCACACCAATCTATTTTGGAGACAACAAAGCATTTATAGGGGAGAAGTCACTGATTTGACTACTGCCTGCAATTTATCATGATGTCACATAACCTGTAGTTTCCATTCAGAGGGGTGTGGGTCCTCATCACACACTTCAATCATCTGACTCAATGTCCAACAGTGCAGAAGACAGTTACAATCATGAATCCATATATTTTTGGTGTGAACTATGTGTTTTTTATTTCCAGTGTCAGCAGATTTATTGTGCTAGTTATACTTTATTCCAGGCTAATACTAACAACACTGTGCACATCACCAGTGGTGTGACCTGGTGTGGGCTCAGCAGCATCCTAGAACAAAAGAAATGCATGATGAAGACTACATAATACTCAAAGGTGATCTGAGAGAGAGCCAGTTATCTTAAGAGTCTCACTGAGTGTTCTTGTGAGCAGTACTTCTGGGAGCCAAAGGTCCTGAAATCTGTGACCCCTAAAATTTGCCTCTTTGCATTCAGAGACTGATCAGCAGAATCCTTTCTTCAATGTCCACATCTAAGTGTTCTTGAGCTGGTATCTACTAGTGGCATCCTACTGATGGAACTTGTTATTTCCTTCTCCAGGGAGGGTCATGGTCTTGATTAGAGTGTATAAATCCGTACCACCAAACATAGAATCTCTGCGTTCTCCCATCACTGTTTTGTTGCTTGCTACTAAGTTGCTCAGGAAAGAGAACAGTCTTGGTAAATGGCAGGAGTATGGGTAAATTCCATTTCTGAAATGAAATTACCACTTATGTGACCTTTTAATCAAAATTGTATATGTTCTGGACTCAGATCTGTTTCAAATCTCAGATGTTCTAATTTGTGACAAAAATGTGAACAAATGACTTATCTCTCTAACCCTCACTCTTCTTACCTGCAAATGAGGATAATTCCACTGAATTACTTATACCATAGGACCAAGTAAAATACCATACACATAGTTTGTAGGATAGTAGTTGGCACATCGTAAGTGTCTGATAAATGGTAGTTTTTATTTCTAAAAACCTCAGAACCCAAAACTTAGTGAAGACCATAAATCTGTCAGTATCATTCCATACTCTCCTTCCTTAGTTTGTCCTAAAAAGTTTCAAAACTAAAGCCCATCACACCACAGAGTCTTCTTAGAGGAAGTCTTAGAGCCACTTTCCAGGCCTGTCTCATGCAGAGGACATCACATGCAGACCAATGACAAGGACCTCTGAAGTCTTCGGGCACAAGGTTACCTCAGGTAGCCCTGCTTACTTCCACCAGGTGCACTCATCATGCTTTTTGATTTATCTTGGAAGAATATTTGTTTCAGTTCTCTTAATTATAGCTAATTCTTTAAAGCTCTGCCTAAATATATGAAGTAATTTGGGCAAAATAGATGTGTGGTTTTCCCAAAAATTCCAAAGAATCATTCTTCTCTGATGTCTGGATTCCACCATGAGTTATGTGTCCCTTTACAATAATCAGACTTTCTTCAGGAGCCACATTTAGTCAAATATCATGGAAGCAACATCTTAATATCTCAGAATAAATGAGTGTACTGTTAGATTATCCATTTCCTAGCAACATGGAGACAATGCTACCGCTAGTATTTTTTTAAATTTCTACTTACATATATATTTGTCAAATGTTTATAATGTTGCTTTGATAATGTATTTGTAAGATAATTTGGTAAAACACATTTGTCTCTCTTTATGTAGTTTTTTTGAGACTTGTTTTGGCATCCTTCTGAGTAATTACTGTGATACAATGCCCAATCATAAATGCTCATGAAATGTTGAATGAATGTCGGTATACTCCCTTTAATAGTGTTAAGAGTTTCTGGTCCAATATTCTGTGCTTATTGCTACCTGTGGGGCAAGTGTTTTAGGTCAAACTTACTTCTGAATCTCATTTCCTAAACTTGCTTGACATACCTGAAGGCTGAATCCTAGACCAGGTTGAAAAGATTGATTCTTGCTAAGTAAGAAAGTACTTACAAAGTTCATTGTGCTCTGTTCAGAAGACTCAAGCTACTTTTGTAGCTATTCCACCCTTTGAAATCTTCTAGTTCTGAGCTGCTAAATGTTCTGGGCTCTTCTACAACCCCACTCTTGTATTTGTGGCCCCCTTTTCATAGGCTGAAATCATGATTCTTAATACCAGCTGAGTCTATGGGATTTACCTCAGGGTTCCTGGAGGTTCCCTCACCAAAAATTCAACCACCATCAATTTCAGGTTCCCGGTCACTCTGGTCTATGTGTTCATTAAGGTAAATTTGTTTTTGACATCATGGCTGCTGGCCTTTTTTCAGACATTGTGATTAATTCTTTAGTGAGCTCCTATAGTCAGTCTTTGATCAGGCCAACCTGTTAGGACTCCCTCTTGCCCAACACTTATCTAGCTCAATCCATGGGGTGAGAGTAACATAAAGGAAACTCTCAAGAAATCCCAATATTTAGGCTATAAGGAACCATATGAAACTTTTTGTTCCATGCATTAGTTATAAGGTTTTCTAGTGGCTGATGTTCAGATTTTCTAGGAGTTTAATTTTTAAAAATTAACCTTTATACTGAGTCTACCAGTTTCTTAGGAATCCTTTGGCAAATTATCAAAATTTGCTGGCTTAAAACAACATAAATGGGGGATTTGGTTAAGATAGCAACTGGACATGTGGGACTGTGATAGTCTTCACAAAAGCAAGTGTCCACAAAGACTCTCTATGTGAGTAGGCGTGTGCTGGTGGAAGAGTGAAAGTCCATCTGAGGAGAGACTCAGTTTCATGCACCCGGGGCCACTCTCTGAAGGTGACTGCAAGCCCCCACTGCTCTGAGATTCGAGCTGTGGGTGCACAAGATCATCTGTTGTTCGTGAGACTCTCTTGAGAAGAGCCTACCAAATCCAGCTGATTCTCATCACCTGGCACCTAGCCCACACCATCACCTGTAGTAACAAATCAGCTGAAGCCTTGGATCCAATCAGTGAAGAGAGAAGATCAGGGAGAGCCAGAGAGAAACCCTATGACTGGTGAAGAAATGATGACCATAGCAATTTTCTCTATCCCAGGAGCAGGCAGAGACCTGCATTGCCCTGCCCACCTCTGCCCAGCTCTGTCCAGCCTCCAACTTGGGACCAACGGTAATCTCATCAAACTGGGAGAGACAGAAGCCCCTCTCCCATGCTGGGTCAGATACAGACAGGTCAGGTCTGAGTGACATACTTGACAAGCAGCGAACTGGGTGAATCCAGATCTGATCCACCCTCCATCCACAGTAAGCCTGGGGCATCTAACCCAAGTTGTGAGCAACCCTATCATCCTGTGCTGAGAGTCAGAGATAAGAACTGAAAAGAAGTTGGACTTACAGGAACAAACTCAGAGAGAGGTTGGGCCCTTGTTTTTATTTTTTTATTTTTATTTTGTGTCTGTTTGTTTTGCTCATTTTTGTTTGTTTTTTTCTCTCTTTCTGTTTTTGATAATGTTTACATATTTGCTTTGTTTCTGTTATTTTACTGATTTCCTTTTTCTTTAGACTTTCTCTTTGTATGTGGGAAGAGTACATCAACAGGGAGGTTTTTGTTGGTTTGTGTGTTTGTATGATTGTCTGTATTGTTTTAGCATTTTTTACTCTATACTGTCTTGGAGTCTCTTTTCATTTGTTAGTTGGTACCTCTGTCTGTTCTCCCTCTTACTCTTCTCTCTCTCCACCTTCCTGTTGCCCATCTCTGTCCTTTTTCTATTTGTTTCCTTTTTTTTTTTATCTCATTTTACTTTCTTTTTTTTTTTTTTTTGAGTGGAAGTCTCACTCTGTCACCCAGACTGGAGTGCAGTGGCCACTTCCGGCCACCGCAGCCTCGATCTGCTGGGCTCTGGCGATCCTTCCACCTCAGCCTTCCAAGTAGCCGGAATTACAGGCATGCGCTACCACGCCCGGCTGATTTTTTGATTTATTATAGAGATGAGGTCTCACTGCCCAGGCGGGTCTCGAACCCGTGGGCTCAGGCAATCCACTCACCTCAGCCTCCCAATGGCGCGGGATTACAGGCTGAGCCACCGAGCCCGGCTTTCATTTTACTTTCAAGGAGCTAACCTGTAACCCCACTACATAGACAGATTGTAAGGCAGTGGGAAGTGGGTTCCAGGGTGTCCATACACCTATTGGTGGATATTGGGATCTGCAGATAGATTTTGAATCTGAAAAATGCAAAAAGTACAGCCTTCAACCCACAGTCCAGTTTCAGAATTGAACAAAGTCAGAGGATCTACACAAGGAAGAATAAGAGCCTGAGCAAACAGAAGTAAAAGCAACCCCACCATACCTGAACAGCAGAATTAAAGAAGAGGAAAAAAAAGTTGAGGGGGGAGGAAAATCTACACAAATGAATAAAAACCAAAAGAAGAATATGGGTTTCACACAGAGCCCTGGAAAGTCAGACAGTAAGAAAACAGACTTCGGAATGCAAACAATGAAGAGCCCCCAGAATGACTGGTCTCAAACTACAAACACAGATATCAAGACGTTAATAGAAAGAATGAATAGAATTAAGGAGAGTCAGGAGGAAAATATGAAGGAGTTAATAACTGAGATAATAGTAGCAAAGAATACTGTGAATGAAATAAATAACAAACTGATAAGCAGGGAAAGCAGAATTAGCCAAGCAAAAGAATCTCAGACCTTGATGACCAAAATATAGAACTAACCCAAACTGTCAAAAACATAGAAAAGAAGCTTAAAAAGACAGAACAAAACCTTCAAGAGATGAGCGATTATTTCAAGAGGTCGAACCTAAGAGTAATTGGATTTCCTCAGGCAGAAAGCAAGACAAAGACCACCTTGGAACAAACATTCCATGAAATTATTCAAGAAAATGCCCCTCATCTCATCAGTGATGTGACCATTCAAACACAAGAGATTCAGAGAACCCCTGCAAGAAAACAAATGAGAAGACCAACTCCTAAACACATAGTCATTTGCCTAAACAAAGTAGGTAAAAAAGAAAAAATCCTAAAGGCAGCAAGAGAAAAAGATCAGAATACCAACCAGAGAAGATCAATTAGGATAGCAGCAGATTTATCTACAGAAACACTTCAGGCTAGGAGAGCTTGGAGCCCAATCTTCAAAGTTCTCAAAGTTAAACCATTTCAACCAAGAATAACCTACCCAGCTAAGCTAAACTTCATCAGTGAGTGATAATTAAAATCTTCTCCAGACATTCAGTCCCTAAGAACTTACACTGCCTCTGGACCAACTCTACATGAAACACTTAAGAAAGTATTAAATACAAAAGAAAGGAAAAAAAGGAACAACAATGTTCCTCACAAGAGTCCAGGAAAAAGATTGAAAACACACATGAATCAACCCAAAAATCAAAAGAAAGACAACAAACAAAAAGGAACAACAACAATTCTATAAGAACCTCATTTTAGGAATAATCTCTCACATTTCAATAATTAGCCTAATGTGAATGGACTAAATATATCACTGAAAAGACACAGAATGGCAAATTGGGTAAGATACCATGAAGCAAAAATATATTGTCTCCAAGAGACTCATCTCACCAGAAAGGACACTCAGACTCAAAGCAAGAGGATGGGAAGCAAAATTTCAGGCAAACAGAATACAAAAGAGCAGGAGTTGCAATCTTAATATCAGACAACATACCCTTTAAGCTATCAAAAATTAAAAAATGATACAGAAGGTTAATATATAATGATAAATGGTGCAATCCATCAACAAGAAATATCCATCCTAAACATATATACACCCAACATAGGAGCAGCAACTTTCATAACACAGCTTCTAGGCAAACTTAAAAAAGACATTGACTCTAACACTATCATAACTGGAAACTTTATGATCCCACTCAAAACCTTAGACAGATCATCAAGACAAAAAGTCAGCAAGGAGATCTGGAACCTCAATGTGACTCTTGACCAAATAGACTTAATTGATACCTACAGAATATTCCACCCAACGACCACAGGTTATACATTCTACTCATCACCACATGGAATGTACTCTATGATCAACCACATCCTTGGCCACAAATCAAGCACTTTTGTCATGCACCTTCTCAGATCATAGTGGAATAAAAATAAATATCAACACCAACAAAGTTCCCCCAAAACCCACAAAGACATGAACACTAAACAGCATGATACTAAGCAACTCTTGGATCAACATGGAAATCAAAATAGAGATTAAAAGATACCTGGAAACAAATGAAAATGAAGAACATCTTACCAAAACCTCTGGGATGCCATGAAAACAGTAGTAAGAGGGGATTCATATCTCTGCAAACACACAGGAATAAAATGGAGAGATCACAAGTTTACAGCCTAATAAGTCACCTGAGGAAGCTTTCAGTAGAAGAATCCAGATCACCAAAATAAAAGCCCAAATCCAGGACATAGAAGACAAAAAAGATAATACAAAAAAATCAATGAAACAAAAGACTGGTTCTTTGAAAGTGTAAACAAGATTGATGGCCCCCTAGCTAGAATGACCAAGAAAAAGAGATAAAAAGCCCAAATAAACCCAAAAGATGAAGTCACAACTGACCCTGAAGAAATACAAAAGATTATGAGACTACGATGTACACCTGTATGGAGACAAATTTGAAAATCCAAAGGAAATTAAATACTTTCTGATATCACACAACCTCCCCAGCTTGAAACAAGAAGAAATTGAGACCCTATATAGACCAATAATAATCCAGGAAATTGACTATATCATAAGAAAACTACCTACAAAAAAAAGTCCTAGACCAGATGACTTTCCAGCAGAATTCTACAAAATATACAAGGAGGAACTGATACCACTCCTATTGAAAGTATTCCAGGTGATTGAGAAAGATGGAACTCTCCCTAAATCATTTTATGAAGCTAACTTCACATTGATACCCAAGCCAGGTAAAGATCCGACAAAGAAAGGGAACTACAGGCCAGTATCCTTGATGAACATAGATGCTAAAATTCTCAACAAGATCCTAGCAAACCAAATTCAACAACACATCTCAAAAATCATCCACTACAACCAAGTAGGATCCATCCCTGGGATCCAAGGCTGGTTCAACATTCATAAGACCATAAACTTAATTAAATATATCAACAGACGTAAAAACAAAAACCACATGATTATATCATTAGATGCAGAAAAAACTTTTGATAAAATCCAGCACCACTTCTTGAGAAAAACCCTTGAACAGCTAGGCATAGATAGAACATACCTCAAAATTGTAAGAGCCATCTACAAGAAACCCTCAGTCAGCATACTGCTAAACAGACAGAAATTGGAACCATTTCCCCTGAAAACTGGAACAAGACAAGGATGCCCACTCTCACCCCTCCTGTTCAAGATAGTTTTGGAAGTCCTAGCTAGAGTAATCAGAGAAGAGAAGGTGATCAAGGGTATCCAAATAGGAAAAGAGGAAATCAAGTTATCTCTTTTTGCAGACAACATGATTCTATACCTCAAAAACCCAAGAGAATCTGTCAAAAACCTCCTTGCACTGATAAAGGACTTTGGTAACATCTCAGGTTATAACATAAACATGTAAAAAACAATCACATTTCTATACACCAATAATAAACAAACTGAAATCCAAATAAAAAGCACAATTCTATTCACAATAGCCACAAAAAAAGAAGAAATACCTTGACATCTTCCTAACCAGAGATGTGAAAGAACTTTACAATGAAAACTACAAAACACTGCTCAAAGAAATAAAAGATGACACAAACAAGTGGAATAATATTCCATGCTCATGAATTGGAAGAATCAACATTGTGAAGATGTCCATTTTACCTAAGGCAATCTACAGATTTAATGCAATACCCAACCAATTACCAGCAACAGTCTTTTCAGAACTAGAAACAAAAATACAGGGATTCATATGGAAACATAAACAACCAGGAATAGCCCAAACAATCTTCAGTCAAAAAAAAAAAAAGGAGGTATAACACTCCCGGACTTTAAAGTTTATTATAAAACTACAGTAATCAAGACAGCCTGGTATCGGTACAAGAACAAGCAAATAGATGGAATAGAATTGAGATTCCAGAAGCAAAACCTCAATGTCTCAACCAAATCATCTTTGACAAAGCCTCCAACAACAGCCACTAGGGAGAGAATAACCTATTCAGTAAAGTGCTGAGAAAACTGACTGACCACATGCAGAAGATTGAAACAGGATCCCTACCTATCTCCACACACAAAAATCAACTCTAAATGAATCAGAGACCTAAAACTAAAACCTCAAGCTATTAGAACTTTAGAAAATGCAAGAGACACTCCTGTGGAAATTGGGACTGGCAATCAATTCCTGATCAAAACCCCAAGTACCCATGCCATAAGAGATAAGACAGATGAGTGGGACCTCATCAAACTGACAAGCTTCTGCAAAGCCAAAGAAACCATCAAGAGGATAGCCCACAGACTGGGAAAAAATATTTGCCAACTCTATGTCTGACAAAGGCCTAATATCTAGGATCTACAAGGGACTCAAACGTGCTGAAAAGAAAAAAACAAACAGCCCCATTACAAAGTAGGCAAAATATATGAATAGACAGTTCTCAAAGAAGACATATGAGCAGCCAATAGATACATGAAAAAATGTTCAGCCTCACTAGTCATCAAAGAAAAACAAAGTAAAACTAAACTGAGATATCACCTAACTCCAGTCAGAATGGCCATCATCAATAACTCAAAAAATAACAGATGCTGGAGAGGATGTGGTAAAAACGGAACACTTCTACACTGTTGGTGGGGGTGTAAACTATAACAACCTCTGTGAAAAACAGTGTGGTGATTCCTAAAAGTTCTAAAAATCGAACTTCCATATGACCCCACAATCTCCCTGCTGGGAATATACCTGGAGGAACTCAAATCACTTATAAAAAAGATAACTGCACATGTATGTTTATCACAGCATTGTTCACAATACCAAGACCATGGAACCCACCATGCTGCCCATCAAAAGAGGATTGGATAAAAAAAAAATGTGGTACATATACACAATGGAATATTACGCAGCCATAAAGAAGAACAAAATCATGAACTTCACAACAACCTGGATGGATCTTTCACAGAAACGAAGAACTGAGTATCACATGTTCTCACTCATAAGTGGACTTTGAACAACTATCGTAATACTGTAAGAAAGGAATTGACAGTAGCCGTAAACTGCAGGGGGTTGTGGGATGGACAGGTGGGATTAGCAGTAGTGGAAATCTGCCTGGGGAAGGAGGGTACACCTCATCAACAAGGGTAACTGCTCAATGAATATTTGTATACCTAACTCTGAATTGTACCCCACAATTTTAAAATAAAAAATTTAAAAGTTAAAAAGCAAATAAATAAATAGATAAATAAAAATAAAACAACATAAATGAATTCTTTCACTGTTCTGGAGCCCAAAAGTCTGAAATCAAAGTGTTGACATAATCAGTCACTCTCTAGTCTAGAGAAATACCCTTTCTTACTTCTTTCAGCTTCTGGTGGCTCCAGGCAACCCTTGGCTTGCTTGGCTACATTTGTCCAATCTCTGACTTCATGATCACATGTACCCTTCTCCTCATATATCTCTAGGTATTCTCTTCAATTTCTTATAAGGGCATTTGTTGAATTTATGGCTCACTGGATAATCCAGGATGATCTCCTCACCTCAAGATCCTTAAATTAATTATATCTGCAAAGACTCATTTTTGAAATAAGGTCATATCCACAGGTTCTGAGGTTTAGAAAGAGAACATTTTTAAGGTCACCGATACACTTAACTACCCTAGGGAATTGAGAAAAAATATGGAGAAGTAAGGCATGTTGGTCATCCCCATTTGCAACTGTATTTGTACCTTGCCTAAGGGCTTGGGTCCAGATGTAACACAGGCAGCCAGGACACATCCTCCTTCTTCATCCATCAAATTTGATTCCACGGAAAAATCAGCCTTTGGAGGTTCATAGGATCACATCTCAGATGAAATCGTCAAGGTGTTAATTGACCTCTCCATTTTAGTTTTTTCTTCTAAGAATATCTCACAAAGAACTTACTTTTTTAGTTTAAGGCCATTGACCCTTGTTTGTCCACCCTCTAATCACCTGAAATAGTTAGGTTCCTTATTTTTTACCTTTCCTTAGTATTTATGTTCAGTTATCATATTCCCTACTCACTGTCATCATTGCTCCAGGCTGGATGTATGAAGTTCTTTTAATAATCTTTCTCTGTAGGTCATATCCTCTAATCCTTTTATCATTTTTGGATCCTCTCCAATTTATCAATGTCTCCTTCTGAAACCAACAGCCAAAATGCTACAAGAAGTGTTGTGTACCTTGTTTTTAAGCAGAGAGATAACGGATATTCACAAAGAAGTCAGGGGATTTTCAGAAACACATTCTGGAATTAAATCACATATATTAAATCAGTCTTTCCCAGAGTTTTATGTACTCTTCCACTGCTTCAGCAACTGCATTAATGTCTTCCAACTATCAGGTGAAATGAGGAAAACAGACGGGTCTGGGGGCATTCATATAGCTAAAAATAATAGCTGCTGCCATTTGTCCCATGCTCACCATGTGCAGACACATGTGCTTTGCACCTCATTTAATTCTGCATACTCTCAATTGCACAGATAAGAAAACATAGACTGTGAGAAAGCAGAAACCTTGCTGAGGACTACACAAACATTAAGTCATGATGCCAGGATCCAGTACTAGGTTTGGCTACAGTGTCTGTGGTCTGTGATGCCACATCTCAGTAAAACACTGCATTGGGTTTTAAACTCCTAATGAAACACTGAGAATACTACTTCACTTACAGGCTAGTTCACTAAATATTCAGTTCACCAGCTAAATTCTGCTATTTTATTTTCTCCAAAATGATTTGCTTGTCTAGACTTGGCCTTTGAATCAAGAGTAACCTTTATAAAGGGTCATTACCTTAAAAGGTCATTTAATCTATACCCATGCCTTGGGGGTGCCATTCAGGAAGGTAATTCCTCAGTGTCAATAAAGGGTTCTCTTTGTAACTTTAACTCTGTTTCTTTTTAAAAATGTTTTACACAAGTATGCCCCAGGTCTACTTGCAATAGGTTTCAATCAAGTCATAACATAAAACTTAATCAACTATTCTACCCATTCCTGACCTAGGTTCTGCAAGTTTTATAAAAGAAATAGAAAAATATTTAATTTCTGTTAAAAAACAACAACAACAACAACAACAACAACCCAGTTTTATAGAAGATAAATCCCAGGCTTGAGAAAGTATAGAAGAGAAATACTTAGGATAGTCTATGATCCAAAACTAAACTTTGTGGTATAGACAGAGGTTTGTAAAGAAGTATCTGGGAGGCTTAAAAATTAGTTTCCAGAAGTTCACTTTAGAACAGCTGCATCATATTTTTGAAGGCTGGAATCTGGAACTTGGTAATTAAAAAAAGAAAAGAAAAGAAAAGGATTCAGAGAATTAACATTGTTAATCAAATCTGATTTGTGACTATACAGAATTGGCAGGAATATATTTAAAGAAAGGATACAAGTGTTGCTAATAAGAATAATATTTTACTGCTATTTAGTGTTTTCTAGTTTTCAAAGTAATTTTCTACTATTTTGTGTGATCTTGCAATTACTCAAAATGCTGTACTAAGGACTACCACAGTCCTTAGTAATTGCCACAGTCAAGTAGCATATGATAAAATTGAAGCTCAAGGTACCATTCAATCCCTACCCCAAGCCACACATGTATTGAGTAGAGGAACTGACCTAAAGTCCGGACTTCTGAAAACTTTCCTTCCTCCTTTCCTAAGTTGGAGAGAATTAATGTAATTAATGTAGGTGAGTAAGAAAAGAAACTCATTTGGGAGGAACAAAATAAAACAGAATTCATCACCAGTCCTAGTTTTCATATGCTACAAGGTGTTTCATGCCACCTCCTCTCTGTAGACCCTATAATGTTAAAAGCCGAGGCTAAGGAATCACATTTCCCTAAATTAAATATTGGTTCTTTCCTAGTAGCTAAAGGACCAAGTTGATCTCTCTGTACCTTGATGTCCTCATCTATAAAATGGGCTATCATGTAGATTAAAGATGCGAGTGGATGTAAAGACTTAGAAGAATTTCTATAAAGCACTGACTCTTCCATTAACTGTTAGATTAGTGAAATTAATCAAATATGTGCAACGTTTTAAACTAAATCTTGAATTTCTCAACACTAACCATTATAAGAGAAACTGAGACAGTAAGTTCACACATAATGGGTGATTGGTAAATTGTAAACATTTCTGCTATTATTCATTATCTTCCTACTTTTGAGGAAAAACACATATTTAATAATACTTAGCATTCTGTAGAGGTAAAATGTGTGCCCAGCACTGTGCTAAATGTCTAATGTCCATCATCTCCTTTAATCCTCAGCACAGCCTTGCAACCTGTGAACGCTTTTCATCCTCATTTTACAGATAAGGGAATGAAAGTTTAAGGAAGCTAAGTAAATTGTCCAAAGTCACAGAGCTGGTAAGTAGGGCGGCCAGGATTAGTGCACAGGTCGTTTGTCTCCAGACTCTGTATTCTAAACCCAGTTCTTGCTGCTTCTGTATGTGCAGTACCAGCAAAATTTCCAAACGGATGGAGTTTATCCTTCATACTTTCCACTTCTTTCTCTGATTCTCTCTCATCATCTCCTGAGCTTTTCATTTCCTCCTACACCCCCCCACAGCCACCAGCACCCTTTCAAACTTTTAGCTACTCAAATTCTATCATATCAACCCCCTTCTCAGCCCAGCCCTCACTAGAATTGATCCATATGCCAAAAGCTACTTCACCTTTCACAATGAAATTGTCATTTTCTGTCCTCAGCCAGGTAATGAATGCAGAGAAATCTGACTATGTAATTCATGGTAAGGAATGCTTCGGAGGAAGAAAGATAATCTTTACATTTCTGGGGGAATTTATTTTTTACAAAGTGTTGGTTAACTGAACTACATCTTTACTTAGTGGAGTGTTAGCCTATGAAAAGGTGAAATAGAGGATTTGGCCTGGACTCGGGAGATATTGCAAGGTAAAAGGACATGACATAGCCCTTGATAGAACCTATGGGTACAGTATTAAAAGGGAGGGCACAGTTGTATTCCGAGAATTCACACATTTGAAAGCAAAAAAGTGAATGTGCTCAAGTAGAACCGATGTTTGAAGGACAAAGACGCTCTTTCATCATTTTATTAAAGAAGCCACAATGTGATGGCAGGAGGGATATTGCTTGTCCTTTCTTTAAAGCAGCCTTCCCAACCCCCTCCTCTTTTTATTAAATCCAAGAAAGACGCATTGTCCTTTGGTTGACAGTAAACTGCCTGTGCACCGCCGGCTCAGCCTCTTCCTAAAGCCAGTGCTAAGGTGCTCTATAGCATGATATTTACAGACTAAAGAAGGATGACATTTCCAGAATAAAGACGGCCAGCTCTGCAGTAGGATCAGCTGCCTTGAAATTCACTTCTGTTGGAAATGGCTGTTTTTCCAGTTGTCTCATCACCTGTTTTTCTGCAAAAATGTTTCTTTTTCTTCTTTTGAGAGAAATCTACAGATTCACTTCAAGGTGCTCCATACCATGGTGGGAGAGAGATTGCATGTCTTTTCTTTACAGCAGCCTTCCTAGTCCCATCTCCTTTTTATTAAATGCAAGAAAGAAGCATTGTCCTTTGGTTGACAGTAAACTCCCTGTGCATCATTGGCTCAGGAAAGCCTGGTAGGAAGCCTGAGGTTGGGGGGAGATGTTCCTATTTAACACAACATTTTAGACCTCCTACCTCTATGCATACTGACTGGAAGTCATCCAGAAATATCTTTGAGAATCTCCTTGTGAAGACAGCCACTCCGGGAAAGTCAACGTTCTCACCTCAAGAAGTTGACTTCTAGAAGTAAACACAAAGAAAAATAACTATTGCCAGGCTCGGTGGCTCAGCCTGTAATCCCATGCCTTTGGGAGGCTGAGGTGAGTGGATTGCCTGAGCCCGCAGGTTCGAGACCCCCCTGGGCAGGCAAGACCTCGTCTCAAAAAATTAGCCGGGTGTGGTAGCATGCGCCTGTAATTCCGGCTACTCGGAAGGCTGAGGCGGAAGGATCGCCAGAGCCCAGCAGGTCGCAGCTCCGGTGGCCGGGAACAGCCACTGCACTCCAGTCTGGGCGACAGAGTGAGACTCCAACTCAAAAAAAAAAAGAAAAGAAAAAGAACTAGCAATCCAAGAGCTACATAGTGTAAGATAACAGACAAACTAATATGACTGTCAGAAAGCAGAATGTGATTTAGAATGCAGAATGTAACAACAGCCATAATAATACTACCTTCATTGTTCTCCGTGATCAACAATGTATAGTATGCATGCATGTATGTGTGCTTACATGTATTATACATGTGATGTGTACAATATATACATATATGTGCATATATGAGATGGGAATCCCCCAAAATGAAATTACTTTTGGAGGGCAAGCCCTTTGTATACTCAGAAGGCCTGCCAGATAAAAAACAAAGTTTTGCAGAAGAAATGTCCTAAGTTGTGACAAACAAGTAAATGGTTCTTCCAGCATTGCAATGCACCTACTCAGACTGCTCTGAGTGTTCAGCAGTGTCTGACCAAAGATGGCATGAGCCCCATGTGCCACCTTCCCTATTCACTTGATCTTACTCCTAGCAACTTTTTCTTGTTTTCACGGATGAAAAAAGTTCCCAAATTGAAACGTTTTGGGGCTATGGAAGAGATAAAAATGGCAGAAGCACTAAAGAGCATCAAAATGGACCAAACTCAAAAACTGTTTGAGCACTGGAAAAAGTGTTTCAGTAGGTGTACTGCATCAAATGGAGAGTACTTTTGTGACTGAAGTTTAAGCATATAAGAATACACAATTTTTTATAAATTAATTCTGTTTCTTGGAGGTCCCCCCTTGTACATATCTACACATGTATATATACACATATATACTTTATTACTCTCCTTAACAATAATATAAACTGTGCTTATTAATATCTGAGGATATAACAAGGTGGACTTTCCAAAGAACATTTAGCTACTAAATAAGTCATGAGAAATTCCCAACCTAGCTTTGTCAGACTCTGAAGGATATATTTTAATTCCAATAATACTGCCATCTAGTAGTAGAGTAAATGCAACAGGAGTTTAGAAAAAAATAATTGCTATTTATTAGATACTGCATGATGTGTGGAAATCAAGAGGTTAGACTGGACAAGTCCCTACAAAATGGAAGAATCAAGACAGAAAGGCAGCAGAAAGTCTGTCATTATGATAGATGCTATAGTATAGAGAAATATTTTCACAGACAACGGGAGAACAATGAGAAGATTGTGATAAGAAAATAATTTTAGGATTGAGATTTCACCCTTGTGGCGTTAAGGAGTCAACAATTAGTCTTAGGTAAGACTCATGGCATAATATTCTTTCCCAATAAGAAATTGTCTCCTGAAGCTTTTTTTAAATGTTTCATCTATTATGGTCATGTAAAAACAAACACAGATAAAAAGTCCTCATGTTTTAGAGACATATATTAATATACAATCATATGTCACTTGATGGGAATACAGTCTGAGAAATGTATAGCCAGATAATTTTATCATTGTGTGAACATCATAGAGTGACTTGTGTAAATCTGATGGTATAGCCTGCAACACACCTATTGCTTCTAGGCTACAAACCTATATAGCATGTTATGGTACTGAATGCTATGGGCAATTGAACACAAAGGTAAGGATTTGTGTATCTAAACACTTCTAAACATAGAAGAGGTACAGTGAAAATGCTTTATAAAAGAATTTTTTAAAAAGATTACATCTACTTAAGACACATTATTAATGGAGCTTACAAGACTGAAATTGTGTACAAACAATTTATTAAAAATTGTGTCTTCTTTTTCTGGATGATACAGTGAGTGAATGGTAAGTGAATGTGAAAGCCTGGGACATTACTTACACTACTATAGACTTTATAAACATTATATACTTAGACTACACTACATTATTTAAAAATATTTTTCTTTCTTCAATAGCAAATTAAGCCTACTTTACCGTAATGTCTTTGTATACTTTTAAAAAACTTTTTGACTCTTGTAATAACACAGATTAAAACACAAAACATTGTTAAGTTGTACAAAAATATTTTATCTCTTTACATTCTTATTCTATAAGATTTTTATGTTTATAATTTTATGTATATTTATATATTTTTATACTTTTATTTTATGTTTTACTTTCTGCTTTTTAAACATTTTTATTAAAACTTAAAGCCAGGCTCGGTGGCTAAGCCTGTAATCCCGCACCTTTGGGAGGCTGAGGTGAGTGGATTGCCTGAACCTGCGGGTTCGAGACCCACCTGGGCAACTTGGCAAGACCTCATCTCTACATAAATCAAAAATTAGCCGGGCGTGGTAGCACGCGCCTGTAGTTCCAGCTACTTGGAAGGCTGAGGCGGAAAGATTGCCGGAGCCCAGCAGGTCGAGGATGCGGTGGCCGGGAGAGGCCACTGCACTCAAGTCTGGGCAAGAGAGTGAGACTCCAACTCAAAAAAAGGAGACAAAACAAAACAAAACAAAAAAGCTTAACACACGAACACATACTGTAGTCTAGGTGTACACAGGATCAGGATCATCATCAATATCAGTCTTCTATCTCCACATGTTGTCCCACTGGAAAGTCTTCAAGGGCAATAACAAGAAAGGAGCCGTCACCTTCCTATGTCAACAATGCCTTCTTTCAGAATGCCTTCTGGAGGATCTGCCTAAGACTGTTTTATCGTTAACTTTTTCAAAAAATATAAGTAGGAGTACACTTTAAAACAATGATAAAATTACAGTAATCACATAAAATTTACACCTTGTAGACACATAGAAAATATATGATACAAGTATTTTTAAAATATCTAGATGCGACTGAATTTTTGGCCTCATAGATGTATATTCTAACTGCATGTGGATATGAGAATGGATCATATTATTATTATCAAATGTTATATACTATACATAATTGTATGTACTTGACTTTTAGGCAACTATCAAAGCAGTAGATTTTAGCTCCATTATTATCTCATGAGATCATCATCATATATACAATTCATTCTTGACCAAAATGTCATTATTTGGCTCATGACCATCCTTAAAGATTAAGTGGAACAATCTGTAGTAGTTTGCTTTAATAAATCCACTAGTGTGTTGGAGGAGGAAGGGAGCAATGGAGCAAACTTGGCCACATGTCGGAAATTGTCAAAACTGGATCATAGAGATTGATGGTACTGTTCTCTCCTCTTTCACATATTTTTAAAAACTTCCATAATAATAAGGTTAAATAAGAATCATGAGTAATTTAAGTACTGCTATAAATGGTGACTAAAATTAAAAGGGAGAATATTAAAGTTCTGTGAATTTTTGAAGGTTATTATAAAATATAACATCAGTGAATTTTTCTAAAAAATGTAAGCATGATAGTCAACATCAGCTCCCAAATCATACCCCATTGCATTATTAATTTTGGATAATCTCACAATAAGAATGCCTTGTGCACATATTGTTCTTTGCTACAAAGACTTTCATATGCAGCATTTCAGGTGATTTTTCTGGGAAACCCTAGTAAGAAAATTCTGATAGACACTTGCTAATCTCTATCTTTGATTTCTGAATTCTCATAGCAGTTGAACATTATCAAACATGGGCAAAAATGACAAAATAATGGTGATTCTCATTGCTCTCTCAGGAGGTGCGATGACCCAAATGTATTCACAAAGACCTGTTGAAAATGACTCCAGTCTCTTCTTTGTACACAGAAGCCCCACAGAAATATTTGAGGAATGAATGATCCATTCTTATATCCACATACAGTTAGAATATCAATCTATGGGGCCAAAAATTCAGCCACATCTAGATATTTTTAACATACTCGTATCATATATTTTCTATGTATCTACAAGGTGTAAATTTTAGTTTTTTTCCAACAAACTAAAAAAGTTTTTGTTACTTGATTTTTCTTGCCTTGTTTATTTTGGATCTGTATGGGAAGAAGTTGAGAAATGAGGCAGACAACAAGCTCCTCTGGTTTGGTGGATACAGAAATAAAGTCTTCGAGAATTATGAGTTTCAAAAACATGTCTTTGCTGTAAACATTTTCCTTCCCATTTGCCTCTCTTTTTTCTTTCTCTTGCACCCATATTTCCTATGCATACTTAGATCAAACAAGAGGTCGTAAAATATACTGAAAAGAACAAAGGTTTTGATTAATTCAACGTGATAATGATTGCAGTGATGGAGTCCCTGGGAAAGTGTCCCTGGATTTCCCTAATTCTATATTAAGATAAAGCCAATAGCTGTTTTGCAATCCTCATGAAATATTACCTGGTAAAATTTCCTTTAACTGATATAAATTATCAGCTCAGAAGTTTGATATGTGAAGGATTGGTATAAATCTAAAACACTATTTTCAAAATCAAAGAAATGATGCTTGTACAGTACAATTGGAAGACTTGTGTTTAATATTCTGGGCCAGGGTAACCTATACTGGGTCCTTGAATTTATTCTTCCATATGTTGCAACCTGTTCTGCCCAATCACAAGGCTATCAGGTAAAAAAAGGCATCAGTGGGATGGAAAATCAACATTAAAACAGAGCTGTCCCATTGGCAAGCCTGCTGACCTCTTTTCGTGCATTGCCAACCATAATTCTGGTGTTTTAGAGGTTTGACCATTAGGTCATTAAATGCTTTGAGCTCCATTTTACTTCTCTATAAAAACAGTGTGACACTGATGACTAGCGGGCTGTTATATTTATGTCAGCATGAATAATGTAGTAAAAGTAATAACAATCATATAATGGTCATATTTTAGATGGTAGTTACTTACCATGGTGTAATTAATGCATCCTATCCTCATTATTTAATATGGCCTCCTGCCTTGTTTCATGTAGACAGCTGTTTATGTAGGGATCCAGATGCTCACAGTATCATGGCTGCCATAGCTGAAGAGAAGAGTAAGAAAGGAAGCCATTCAGCTAATATCTTCTTATTCTTTCTTCTTCTCCTCTTCTCCTTGCAATTGGTTTTTAGAACTCTGTACTTTGTAATAAGTTTGGCCACAGATTTCACAATAGATTTTGCCAAAGATTGACCACCCATGACAAATGTAAGCATCAGTCATCACTCTCAGAGTATAGACTGAGATTCCTATTTTACACAGGCTTAAAGAGTGACATACCCCAAGACCAAGAACCAGGAAGTGGCAGAACCAATACTGTTTCAGATTTCACTCCAAGTGCAAGTACGGACCCTTTCCACACCCCATCATTTTTTTTTCTGGTCATGAAAGTGTCTTGAGGGAGAAATTGATTTAATAACTCACTCAGGTTGAGTAGCATAGTTCAACACTAAACTTGGAACCCTAAATTAAGTTGCATTTAATTGTCATGCAAAATTCAAAGGTGAGTGATCGACATTTTTTGAAAGACATGAAAACACTGAGAAAATGGTGTAGTATAGCGGTGTGGCTATCAGGAATTGCACCCTGGTATTCTCAGGAATTCTCAAAGGATCCTCTGTCTCCACCTCTGCACAGAGCTCTGCATCTGGTGGGCACGCCGTCATCAACGAGGGGCTCACTTAGCCTTTGGAAATGGTGAACTGCTGCATTGACAGACCCCACTGCACCTGATCCTGTCCTGCTCCCTGCCTCCCACATGTTGTGTGGGTAATTGCATGAGTAAGCTGACATGCCAATGTAATGGGCCTGCTGAGATTACAGCATAGGAAAAAAACTGGGCTGTTTGTTTCAGAACTTCCTTTCTGTTTCCATTTTTGATGAAGCTCTGGCATTGGGTATCAAAAAGGATGTTGTTTCCTTGGCAGCAAATCTGTACAGCGGCTGCTAACGAGGCTTCCACAGCGAGTTTGCTCTCCGTGGAGATATGTGGGAACGGGCAAATCTTGCACTGCTCCTGAAGTGAAAATGTTGTCCAAACCTGTCCCCTTTGCTCTCCATTTGGGAGATTTGTAGAATATCGCTCTGCCGGCAAAACCTTAGCTGCTGGGGTAGGATCACAGTTGAGGGAGAAAAGGTGTTGTCACTAGCTGAGTCAGACGCTTAGGAAGAACAGCTGAAGAGTGGGCAGGGTCAGTGAAGCAATTCAAACCCAAAGGTACTTGATAGACATTGGGTCCTCTTTGGACCTTTATGCACACTCAAAGCATCTGCAACGGTCTCTCTCTCTCTCTCTCTCTCTGTGTGTGTGTGTGTGTGTGTGTGTGTGTGTGTGTGTGTGTGTAAGGCAGAGTCAGAGCAATGGCCCGCTGGGCTGTGGCAGAGACCAAGCACGTCATTTGGGATGTCTGCTCTTCCAGTTGAATGCCAGTTGATTCTTTGAGTATGTCACAGAATCTCAAGGCTATGCAGCCCAGGATAATGTTAAAAGCCACATGACAGAACTGGTCCCAGTAAAGACAATCTGGTAGCTCTGTCAGCAAAGACACAATAGAAGACAATCCTGGATGCTTCTGCTAAACCTTAGCCACCACTAGCCCTGGAAACTGGATATAGCTATCACTACTAACTCTTGAAAGGACTCCACGTGGGACCTGCTTTTTTACACTTCTATTTTGAATTCAAAAATCCAGACCTTGAGTTTGATTTGTAGAAACTGAATCATTTATATGGGTGTGCCCTGGCTGCAAAGGAGGCTGGGGAACTGATTACCTGGCCCCCACCAAAAATCAAAAGGTAGAAGATGTATCACCTCAACTTTAAAAGAGTGTCCAAAGCTTCTGGAAGGTTTCAAAGTTGGCAATTACCTATTATAAAAGGAATCTGTAAGGGAAACTGCAAGCAGAGAATGGAATTAGAGAGAACGAGGTGACAAGACACTCTCAGGGGGCTGAATATGAACTAACAAGGAACTAGGCGGGCACCGGAGCCTAAGATGACAAGTCAAGTGAGACAGATTGATGACTCATTTTGAGACTTAAAGAGGCAACTGAGTCATGTTAAAACATGTGCCATGGTGTGCTGGGAAATATGCTGGGAGAAGGTGGCTAGTTACGGTCCTGACCTATTGGATATTAAATCCCAGCTAAGGTCCTCCTTGAATCAGGGACAAGACAAATATAAGGTTTGTTGTTTTGCTTTGGTTTTGTAATGTTTCACTCTAGCCTTTATAGGGGTCAACAAACATGACGATGCATATTCAAAGTGCCTAGGCACATAGTCTAGGTACTAGGGTTACAGAGGTGAGTAAAAACTACACTTACCCTCAGTATGCTTGCGATCTGTAGAGAGCAGATGTGAAATAATGGGATGAATAAAGGTGAACCAGGAAGGCTTTGTGGAAGAACCATTTTTTTTTAGTCTGAGCTTTCTATCATAGAGTTTGTAACAATTGGAATTTAAACACTTATTTGATTATTTACTTGTTTAAAAATATTTTATTCCCATTGAATATAATGAAAATGAGGGCTGAGTTTCTATTTATTACTCTATCTCCTCTGGTGTAAAGTGGAAACTCAATAAATATTTTGAGAGAGTGAATTAAAGGTTGAGAATTAACCGTGAACTGAGCCCTTCTAGATGAGTGTTTCTAAGTAGAGATTAGATGATGAGAAGATGGTGGAAGTTCTAGAAAGAGAGGCCTGTATTGCCAAGGGCATGGGGGTAAGAGATAGTTAGAGAAAGGACAGAATCTGCCAATCACTTGCTGTTGTTGAAATAAAAAGATTGAAGCTTGTCAAGATGACTGATAAGGTTGGAAGGCAAGAGAATCCAGAAATGAAAAGTCATAGCACTAGTTTCCTACGGCTTCTATAACAAGTCACCACAAATTAGTGACCTAAAACAACATACGTGCGTTCTCTCGCAGCTTCCATGGATAAGGAATCCTGGCATGGCTTTGTTGGCACCTGGCTTATAGCCTCACAAGTCTGCAATCAAGATGTCAGGTGGGACTAGTGTTCTATCTACATAGTAGGGTCCTCTTCCAAACTCATGTGGTTGTGGCAGAATTCATTTTCTGTTAGTTGTAAAATTCATGATGGCTTGCTTTTGCAAGGTCAGCAGGAGAGTCTCATCAGGGAAAACCAGCCCTCTTTTAAGGAATTTACCCTGGTTAAGTTAAGCCTACCTAATACAATCTCCCATGGGCATACAGCATAACCTAATTATTGAAGTGACATACCGCATATTCACAGGCACATTCATGGGAGAGAATTATAAATGATGAATATACCAGGACATAGAAGTTTGGGGTCCATCTTAGAATTCTATCTCCATATCATGGAACATTGTACATGTACACGTACATGGAGTAGTGTACATGAAACAATATATAGAGAGTTTGTCATCCTTCCTAAATTATCGAAATTTATTGAAAAGTTGTGAGAATTAGAGCAATGAGGGTGCATGGCTTCTCTGTGAATCACTGTGCCAGCTTTGGGATGATGGATTTTAGAGGACCAAGGCAGTAATTTGGTGAACAAAGTATGAAACGGTGGCTAAGATCTAAGTGAAAGTTGATGCCAGAGGAGTGGGAATAGATGGTATACCTGACTGTTTGCTACTCAGACGCAAAACCTAGGTCTCATCCCTGATTTCTCTATTACAGTCTTACATTTTCTACACAATTAATTAGTACATTTTATCAACTGTAATTCCCTAATATTTAGAGAATATGAAACATCTCTCTACTACTGTCACTTTGTCCATACCACCATCATCTATAAGGTTCATTCTTCAAATATTTTAAAATATAAATTAGATTTATGCTGCTATCATTCACAGACCTATAAATGGCTTTCCATTGCATTTAAAATAAATCAAAACAATGTCATAGCCTAGTGGGCTCTTTTCTTACAACACGAGGCTCTGAAAACACAATACCATTATGCTCCAACCAAAGGCCCTTTTCTTTGTCTTAAATTTCTAGATTATTCCTTACCTCAGGTCCTTTGCACCTGCTATTCTTCCAGCTTAGACTGATCTTTGTCTGGATATATTTGTAGCCGACTTTTTCACTTCAACCAAATTTCAACTTAAAGGTCATTACATGCAGAAAGGATAAGGAAGTCACTATCAAAATACCTTATTTTATTATCTTCATAAGGTATCTCTATATACTATCATCTTGTTTATGGTGTTTATCATTTCCCTCTCCCACTAAAAGAAAGTTTCAAGATGGAAAACATCACCCTTTTCACTCCAGTATCTCTAATGCACAGATCTGTGGCTGATACATATGCAGTGCTTAACAGGTATTTATTGAATCATTATATGCATTTGAGAAAAATGTGAAATTGTTTGGATGTGATGATTAACTGAATGTGGCTGGCATTGAAAATGAGTGATTCTTCTCGGTCTCTTAATACAAGTCATTGAGAACCAAAAATACATATAGTTTTTAAAATGAGTTTTGGATAATACAAAAAAGGCACCTAATGAAAACAGAAAGACAATGGGTGAAACGCAGTTGCATGGAAACTTGTAAAAGACTTTGTATTTATGAAACAAAGTGATCGGACTAAAACATAGACATTGCATTTAACATGAAGAACCACTGGGCCTTTCAGTAAAGGAATCTATTTATCATCTTTATAGTTAAGCTGAACCAAACTTCAAGTTTACCAAATCTGAGTCATTTAGTTTAAAAAAGTACTGTGTGTGGATACTCCAAGAGACCTGAGGTGTGTGGGATTTGGCTTTGGAGACCCACACTTCTGCCTGCAAGCACAAATACCTTTAAGCCATTCTCAGAGGTTTAACAAAGGAGTGATTCTTGTTCTTGCTAGGGGTGGGTAGATATTTCATCTGAAATTTTCATGCCCGGCATGTTTTGCTCCAAACGTTTTTCTTGCCTTTTTGAAAGGCCATGTTTATTTAAAGGAAAATTTAATCTGTCTGTGCCTGATGCTTTTCCATTTAGCTCAGCCAAATGTTTTCTTCCTAAGAATTACGTGCTGATCAAGCAATGTCGTTGCTTGTCAGAAGTGAAAGTCAAACTTCCCAGTGAAAATCTCCTGACCCCACCAAAAAGCATGAATTCAGTTTAAGATGTCCCACCTCAGGGAGTCTGCCCCAGGTTATAAGCTTAAGAGAAGTGAAACAGCTTCGTGTCCTTTTACTCTTGAGGCCAGCACAGAAAGTGAGACATTGCTGAAGAATGGTCAATCCTATGAAGGGTCAATGGGTCTGTTTTTTCTTCGGTCCACCGTCTGTTCCGCAGTGAGTCAGTCTCTGCAAAATGAGTAGCACTATTCTACTGACATGATGGGGGTGTTGAGAGACAAAGTGAAATCAAGAAGGAGACAACATTAATGAAGATTTTGGGTTGGATCATGGGCATTCTGCATCCCCCAAACTAGAATACACGAAGCATATTAAAAGGAATTCTATGCTAAGGATGATGAGGTTACCAGGGTCTTGGTTTAAACAAGAACTAAGAATGGGGAATTGAATGAAGTTTGTTTGTTTTTATTTTTTTTTATTTTCCATCTTGACTTCTCACTAAGAGTCATTTCATTCAGAGGGAAAAAGTGAATAGCCCCTTTGGTGGCCTCCCTGAACTTCAGTGGAGTCTGGAAGATGTTCACACCCTGTTCTTTCTGTCACAGGGGTGTCCAAGATGGGCAGATGGTGACTTGAGCAAAGGAGATGTCAGCTCTGCTCACAGCCTCTTCCTCCAGTGGATCCTACCTGTGACATTCCCCTCTATGCACCAGTTACCCAGCACAACTTCCTGGCCGTTCCTTGCTTTCTCCCTCTTCCCTCAATATCTGGATCAATTCACAGAATCATACCTAATTTATCTCTTTCTTCCTGGCTTCTGACCAAGTCCTCCTGTGGAAAAATTTCCATACCGGTTGATCTGAATAGTGTAGGCATGGATGAATAGTCCAGGAAGATATCTTGGACAGATCATTTTGTTCAATATCACTAATGCGCATTTATGTAGAGTTTATAAACAATTGTTTTACGTATAGACTAGAAAAAATTAAGATATTCTTTTAATAGTTTAACACCTTTCCTAGATTCCTACATGATTTTTTGAGTGGGAAAGAAAGGACTAAATTTTGACCAGTGCTGGTAATGAGAACTGAACATACAAGAGGTTTTGGCTTCCAGTGGCCTGTGTCCCACATGTAAATATCAACAGTCCTGGCTTCAAAGAAAGAGATGGAACCCCCTGAATTAACCCAATCATTCCCTGGGGAGACCCTGGGTCTCTTGGCTGCCCGGGTTCAGCTCTGTTCACTATACCATGAGTGCTGAGTTAGCAGCTATTGCAAGCATGGAACTGTGCTCGATATGCATCAGAAAGAGCCTACAAAATTAAACTATATTTGTATGGGATTAACTTCTCTCAACTTTCCTATCCCCTTACTCTGACTTTCCTAATCCCACCTCTGACTAAATGTTTGCCAGCTAATAGATGGGACCTCCTGAGTGTTGCTCACTATGTTAGAAGAAATTCCCCATGCCCCTCTGCACTCACATGTTCATAAAGATCGCTGTGAATGGTCCTCTTCTGTGCTGTCCCATGAGATCCTCACTTCACTGAGATCTTGGGAAACTGCAACCTGTACTCTTCAGGTGCTGAGTGAATACTGGCTTGCTACATAAGCAAATTAATGAATGAACAACTGTGATAAGTATGAATGTACAACTTAGAACACACCAATTTGAAACTCTTAAACTCTGACATTGTGATTAAACAGGTGTACTGGAAACCATCTTATAAAAAAATAGACTATGGGAAGTCCACTAGGAAAGACATTGTGGGTTTCTTCTGATCTCACTGTAAATTGCCCTACTTCCTACATAGGTAGCTGTTACCTTTAATAAAAATGTACTCAATGTCCAGTAATAGAGGCATGGAAGTCAAGACCTAAAGATAAATTACACAAGACAAATAAATGTAGAGAATCAGTCTCATTCACAGGACCCACCTTTATGGGTCAAGAGCAGCTATCCACCATGCTTGCATTACCCTGGGCACCTCTGCTCCCAAGTCCAGACCAACTGAATGGAAAAAAATAACTGCTTTCACTCTAGTCTAATGCCTGCTTCACTATCCCTCCATCCCTAGTCCAAGATAGGCCTCATGTCAAGGGTGATAGTCCCTCCCTGTGAAAAAGACTCTGTTCTTACTCAGAAGGGGCTACTCGCATGAGATGGTTTCCAGCAGAACAGTTTAATCACAATGTCAGTTTCAAATTGGTGTGTTCCAAGTTATGCATTAATACATATAATGGTGTGCTCATATATTCATTCTTTCATTCATTTAGCAAACCAGTATTTACTAAGAACCTAATACCTAGCACCCAGCACTGTGACTGACACATAACCAGATCTCTGTAGACATTAGCCTACTCAATGAATGAATGAACCTGGCGCTTTTATTTGACTAAGCTGGTGGTTTGTTCAGAGAACTCTCTCTAGAGTCAGACGATCTGAGTTCAAATCTTGACTCTGAACTCGTTTTTAAGTTTTATGATAGAGATGTGGAGTACGAGTAAGAATGAACAAGTAGCTGTATGTAGATGAACTTTAGGCCTCCAACTGGTCCTCACATTGCCTGATATGGGACCAGGTACCCCTTGTGGTTTACGTGGCTCTCCTCACTCCCTACCTCTCCTGGCAGTGCTCAGAGACTGCTGATGCCTCCCATGTGCTAATGTAGTTAATGATTAGGTCCCACTTATGAGTGAGAAAGCGTGGTATTCAGTTCTTTGTTTTTCTGATAGATCATTAAGTATGATGATCTCTAATTCCATCCAATTTACTGCAAAGTCTATCATTTTTTTTTCTTCATTTTCAAAACAGTTTATGTAACAATTGCAGAATATGTATTTATTTCACTGGCATAGGGAACATTCTTCAAAATAAGCCATATGTTATACCACAAAATAAGCCTCAATGAATTTTTTAAAAATTGAAATTATATCCCGTATTTACTCAGATAACAATGAAATAAAGCTAGAAAGCAATACAAGAAGAAACAAAAGAAGCTGTATAGATACATGGAAATTAAATTAAAACAACATCCTTATGAATGACCATTGGGTCGATGAAGAATTTTTTTCTTTTTCATGCAGTTTTTAAAAATTTATTTTATTTTAAAGATGTGGGGAACAATTCAGGATTAGGTATATAAGTGATCATTGTACAGGTAAAGTTTGGGACTCCCTTTGGTCCCCACTTTGTCTGGTTTGAGATCAGATACACTTGTTAATGTTGTGTCATACCATTCCCTCCCCCGGCAATTTTCAGCTACTGCTAGTCCTTTTCTTATAGTATTATGGTAAATGTTCAGGGTCCACTTATGAGTGAGAACATGAAGTACTCAGTTCTTTAATTCTGTGATAACTCACTGAGTTTTATAGACTCGAAATCCATCCAAGGTGCTGCAAAGTCCATAATTTTGTTCTTTTGGGCTGCATAATATTTCATGGTGTATATGTACTACTTTTTTTATTCAGTCCAGTTTTGAAGGGCAACGCAATTGATTCTATGTTTTTTGCTATTTTAAATAGTGCTGCAGTAACATGCATATGCAGGTATCTTTTGTGTAGAGTGATTTAAGTTCCTCCCGGTATATTCCCAGAAAGGGGATTGCTGACTTGTATGGAAGGTGAATTTCTAGTTCTTTTAGGAATTGCCAACTGTTTTTCATAGAGGTTGAACTAGTTTGCATTCTCATCAACAGTGTAGAAACATACCCTTTTCTCTGCATTCCCACCAGTATCTGTAAGTTTATGGCTTATTAATGATGGCCATTCTTTTTTTAAAAATTTTTTTATTTTAAAAATGCGGGGTACAATTCAGGGTAAGGGATACAAATGCTCATTATGCAGACTCCCTTGTTAATGAAGTGTACCCCCTCCCCTGGCAGTTTTACTACTGCCAATCCCTTTCTTACAGTATTATGATAATTGTTCAAGGTCTGATTATGAGTGAGAACATGTAGTACTTAGTTATTTGTTTCTGTGATAGATCACTCAGTATTATAGACTCTATGTCAATCCGAGTTGCTGTGAAGTTCATAACTTTGTCCTTTTTTATGACTGCATAATATTTCATTGTGTATATGTACCACATTTTTAAAATTCAGTCCTCTTTCAATGGGCAGCATGGTTAGTTTGATGTTTTTACTATTGAGAATAATGCTGCAATAAACATGAGTGTGCAGGTATCTTTTACATAGAGTGATGTTACTCTGGGTATATTTCCAGTAGGGAGACTGTGTGGTCATATGGAAGGTTGATTTTTAGATCTTTTAGGAATCGCCAAACTGTTTTCCTCAGAGGTTGTACTAGTTTACACACCCACCAAAAGTGTAGAAGTGTTCCATTTTCCCTGCATCCTCTCCAGCATCTGCTGTCTTTTGAGTTACTGATGATAGTTATCCTGACTGGAGTTAGGTGGTATCTCAGTGTGGTTTTAATTTGCATTTCTTTAAGGATTAGTTAGGATGAACATTTTTTCATACATCTTTTGGCTGCTTGTATGTCTTCTTTTGAGAAGAGTTTATTCATATCTTTTGCCTACTTTGTAATGGGGCTGTCTGGCTTTTTTCTTTTTGGCACATTTGAGTTCCTTGTAGACCCTAGATGTTAGGCCTTTGTCCAATATACAGTTGGCAAATATTTTTTCCCAGTCTGTGGGCTGTCTCCTCACTCTCTTGATGGTTTATTTGGCTTTGTAGGATCTTGTCAGTTTGATGAGGTCCCACTTATCTAATCTCTTATGACATGGGCACTTGGGGTTTTGATCAATAATTGATTGATGATAGCCATTCTTACTGGAGTTAAGGGATAATAAAATGTGGTTTTGATTAGCATTTCTCTGATGATTAGTGAGGCTGAGCACTTTTTCATGTGTCTGTTGGCTGCTTGTATGTCTTCTTTCAAAAAGTGCCTATTCATGTCTTTTGCTCACTTTTTAATGGGGCTGTTTGTTTGTTTTTTTCCTTTTGGTGAATTTTAGTTCTTGTATGCTAAGTCTTTGCCAGATATCAGTTGGCAAATATTTTTTTCCTATTCTGTGGGGTGTCTCCTCTCTCTTGATGGTTTATTTTAGTTTGCAGGAACTTTTCAGTTTGCTAAAGTCCGACTTGTTTATCTTATCTGTTATGGTATGGGTTTTTGGGGGTTTGATCAGGAATGAGTTGCTTATTCCAATTTCCATAAGGGTGTCTTCTGCATTTTCTTTGAAAATTTAAGGTTTTAGGGCAACTCCTTCAGCTCCCCTCCCACTGTGGGAGTTTTTTCTGTCCTTTCAATAAATCCTGGTTCTAAAAAAAAAAAAATTAAGGTTTTATGTTTAGGTCTTTGATGCATTTGGAGTTGATTTTTGCATATAGTGACATGTAGGGGTCCTGTTTCATTCTTCTGTATGTGGTCTGCTAGTTTTCCCAGCACCATTTCCTGAATAGGTTATCCTCTCCCCAGTGGTTGTTGGAGGAGGCTTTGTCAAAAATTAGTTGGTTGAGAAATTGAGGTTTTTCTTCCAGAATCTGTATCCTGTTCCATTGGTCTATATGCCTGTTCTTGTTATTTTGATTATTGTAGACTTGTATAAAGTTTGAAGTCTGGAAGTATGATACCTCACACTTTGTTTCTTTTTCTAAGAATTGTTTTGGATACTTATGGTCATTTATGTTTCCATATGAATTTCTGTATTGTTGTTTCCAGGTCTGAGAAGAATGATGTTAGTAATTTAATGGATGTAGTGTTAAATCTGTAGATTGCCTTTGGTAGGATGTACATCTTAACAATGTTGATTCTTCCAATCCATAAGCATGAACTATTTTTCCATTTGTTTGTGTCATCTTGGACTTCTTTGAAGAGTGTTTTGTAACTTTCATTGTAAAGATCTTTCACTTCTTTGGTTAGGAAGATGCCAAAGTATTTAATTTTGTGTGTGTGTGGCTATTGTGAATGGTATTGTACTTTTTATTTGGTTCTCAGCCCGTTTGTTGTTGATGTATAAGAACATGACTGTCTTTTGCATGTTTACTTTGTACACTGAGACTGTGCCAAAGTCCTTTACCAGTGCATGGAGGTTTTTGGCAGATTCTCTTGGATTTTCGAGGCATAGGATCATATCATCAGCAAAGAAGTAAAACTCAACTACTTATTTTCGTATTTGGATACACTTGACTTCGTTCTCTTACCTTATTGCTCTAGCTAGGATTTCTAACACCATGTTGAACAAGAGGAAGGAGAGTTGGCAACCATGGCTTGTTCCAGTTTTCAGAGGAAATGCTTCCAATATTTGTCTGTTTAGCAATATGTTGTCTGTGAATTTATTATAGATGGTTCTGACTATTTTGAGGTATGTTCCATCTATGCCAAGGTGTTCAAGGCTTTTCATCAAGAAAGGATGTTGGATTTTATCAAAAGTTTATTCCGCATCTGATGATTTAATGAGGTGGTTCTTGTTTGTACATCTGTTGATGTGCTTAATTACATTTATGGTCTTGCAGATAGTGAATGAGCCCTGCATTTTTTTCAGGGATGAAACCTACTTGGTCATGGTGGATGATTTTTGAGATGGGTTTTTGGATCTGATTTGCTAGATTCTTACTGAATAGTTTTGTATCTGTGTTCATCAGAGATATTGGCCTGTAGTTTTCTTTCTTTGATTTTGTTCTTTTTTATGACTGCATAGTACTCCATAGCATTTTAAAAAAAATTCAGTCCACTCTTGATGAGCAGTAGAGTTGGTTCCATGTCTTTGCTATTGTGAATAGTGCAGCAATAAATTTGCATGTGCAAGTGTCTTTCTTGTAGAATGATTTATGTTACCCCAGGTATATTACCAGAAAAGAAACTGCTGGATCATATGGAAAGTCAATTTTTAGTTCTTTTAGGAATCACCACACTGCTTTCCATAGAGGTCGTATTAGCCTGCACTCACACCAGCAGTGTAGAAGCATTATTCCTTTTTCTTTACTCCTATGCCAGCATCTGTTGTTTTTTTTTACTTATTAAGGATAACCACCCCTACTGGAGTTAAGTGTTATCTCATTATAGTTTTGATTTGCATTTCTCTGGTGACTAATGAAACTGAGAATTTGTTCATGTTTCTGTTGGCTGCTTGTATGTCTTCTTTTGAAAGGTTAAATCTTGACTCTATCCTCTTCTTAGTGACCTTGAGCAAGTTACCTAACTTTTCTAGGCACAATTGTCTTTTTGGTAAAGACTGATAATAATGATGATGGGGATGGAGATCATGATGCTAATTATAACATGATAATAACTCCCTTATAGGTTTGTTGTCAAGCACTTCAGGTTTGGTGAGGTGACATTAAGATATTAGAGGATTCTGCAATCATGAGTGAGCTTTAGAATTAATCTCATGATCCCTGAATCTCACATGTCTCATAAGTTGTGGTCAGCTCATAAACCTCATCATGATAAGGTTTATATCTGCCTCACCTCCTTCCTCAGTTTTCTGAGTACTATTCTGGAATTCTGTGAAAAAGTCACTCTCTGAATGGGAGTTGACTGGGATTCTTATAACCTGTCTAGCACTTTCCAGCTTTGTACTCTTAGAAAGTAGAATCTTACACCTTATATTTCAGTTTCTTTTTGAAGACTAGTTCAAATCCACTCACTGTCTGAAACATCTGGCACAGGGCGTGCCTAGTCCCTTGTATTGCCTGCCACCATACTTACCAAACAGAGTAAACCATTTTGTTGATTCTGAACAAGCCTCTCTCTTCCCTGGGTTTCTGGTAGATATTGTATTTTTTAGTAAAAAAAGAAAAAGAAAAACTGGAAACTACATTTGAGTTTTATCTCAAAGATTAAATTAGGGAGTGCACATAAAATCTCTTAGCACAGTAATTGTTGTACTGAAAGGACTCAGTAAGTGACATATTTTATAATAATGATGAAATACCATCACTCATCTCTATATTCTAGTTATCATTTTCCTTACCTTTTTTTTTTACTTTCCAATTAATGATACAAATTAACTGCATCTGCACAGATAGAATGGTATATTCAGCCCTCATTTTCCACAATTCCAAAAGAGCAAAGAAGTACCCAGTACTACAATCGTGGTGATTCTGGGCATAAAATATATGCCTACAGTGTCATCTGGGCTAATTGATCTTACCTTGTCTTGTTTTTAATGTAAAACTCATTGAAGCATAAGGGTCTCCTCTTGCTCCAGAAAATGCTTGTCTATAAATTTAAATTTGTTCCTGGAATCTATCAGGTATCAACATTTTAATATTTTATATACTCAACCATACCTTCAGGACACACAATTTGCTTATATAGGAAATGGGATATTGGGGGAATTCCTTTCAGGAGAAATTTTCAATCTCGAAATAGTTCTAATGATGCCTGAGTTTCTGGGAAAATATTTTGAGTTTGTGTGTTATTCATGGAAAAAACATGCCTCCCATTATATTGAACACCCAAATCTATTTTAAAATAAACTCATAGTAAGAAGTCATGAGAAATTGATCTAAAAATATGACTTTAATATGGCCTTTTGCAATCATGCTTGATATTTTTCTACTAATTAGATTTATCTAGTAAGTAGGAAGGCAGATATGCAGCAAATAAAATGAAAGAAAACCAAAATTTCTAGTCTGCAGTGTCTTCTTAAGGATACATACACTTATGGGTTGTGTTCTAACATATTTGTTCCCCAAGGGATGTCAGAAGTTGCGTTTCCCCACCACCACCACCACCTCCATCATGCCCATCATGCCAACCCTACTTTGCACTATAAACTTCTTCAACAACTGGTGTCTCCCTACTTTTGCATCTTTCATGGTGCCCAACCCAGTGACATTTACAATATTGGCACCAAAAGAGCTTAGGTTAATACATTAATAATAATATTTGTGATTCACAAATCATAGCATAAGAGTTGGCTATTTTTAATGTTGAAAGAAACAACAGAAAGTAAATGGAGAGGAAATAAGGAAAAAAACACAGAAAGAAGTATCAAAAGTTATTATAGAGTCTGTACTTCCCCCAAGATGTGCTAGAAAGGAGTAAATTCAGTAAATTTATCATTATCATTGTCATCATTATTATTTTTATTAGATAAATACTTAAATATTAATTTTATCTATGTGGTTAAATGTTTCCATTTCTAACCTGCCCTGTCTAGTCACTTTCTGCCCTTATGTTTAAAGCTTAGAGAAATGAAATAGTGCCCTCTGACTTTTTTAACACTAAGGACCCTGCCAAGGGTCCCCATCAGACTTTCTTCCATAGTGAGCTAGAATGAGCCAACCTCAGAGAATGGCAACCTCAGAGATGCCAGTTATGCCTTTATCTGAAAGCATGACTTTAGCTCTACTAAGGGAAACCTCTACTCTTTTTCTGAGGCTACTTCACTGGTTCTACCATAAAAGAATAAAGCTTTCTTCCAAAATAAAAGCCAGATACCATTTCTACCTAAAAATTTGCATGTATTAAAGAGGATCTTACGTCTTCTCATTCTTTGTTGTTATGACTTGCTCTCACTTCTGAAACTGCTGATAAGTACATCTCTGTCATAACCACTGCCTCAAGAGGACAAGTTAGTAACAATTTTCAAAATTTAGTAAAAGTTGTTCTTTAACAGTTACTCAGTTGTAGTTCTTGGAGGCTTAATATGGTTCTTCCCTAATGATGCTAACATTAAGAGGGAAGATTTTTGCATAGAGATAATTAATATTTATCCCTCAAGCATCTACAAAAGTAAAAAGTTATCAAGGGTAATACAGAAAAATATGCATATATATCTGCAAACTTGATAAATATATTTATCAAAATATATTTATATATATTCAGACACTATACTAGAACATATCTGTATATCTAAATAAGCATATACATTTAAGTCAATATATTATATATAAGAATGTGTGTGTAAACTTCAATACCCTAAACAAATTCAATCATTTTTGCTGTAATCATTGTTACAGTTAAATAAAAACTCATAGTTTACCACTTCTCCTACTACATAAAATACTAGATTTCAAAAGTCATTTACACTTACCACATGTTATGAATAATAAAATTTACCATTATATATTTTTTCTGTTCTACACCAGTCTATTATTTTGAAAACCAAAAGTGAGTCCTAACCATTAAATTCACTTCTCAACCCAGGAATGGATTGTGAAATTCACAGATTAAAAGAAATCTTGTGTCAAAAAAAATCACATCCTATTTATATCTTACAAACAACACTTAATAAATTTAATGCTGGAGGTGTCAAGGAAGATGATGGCTAAGCCAGTTAGACTATATGAGTCCCACTGTGAGTGAGTGAGTGTATGGAAAATTTTGTGTACTTGTCAGTGAGTGAGTGGGCTTGTGAGTGGCTGATTGAGTGTGGGCTCAGGAGCAAGCAGCTAAGTTTCTCCTGGTGCAGTCACTTATGCCACAGCTGCTCAGCCTGGATCCTAGCAATTCCCTGGACACAGGAGCCAAGTGCCATTTTCTAAAAAATCAACAAAACCATTCCTAGGAAGAAGATGCTGGGAGAAACTGACTAAGTGGGGGCTTGTGAGCAAGTGGTCATGGTCTTCCTGGTGAAGCAGCTGATGCTTCGGCTGCTCTGCTTGGTCCCTAGTGCTACACAAGTCACAGAAGTCAAGTGCCATTTTATTTTTAAACTAACAAAAGTTTTCCTGCAAAGAAGCAGTGGGGAGAGACTACTGACTCCAGTCTCTTCCTCACCACTGCAGGGGATAGACTGTTAGTTCCAGGCTTTGCCTTACCACTGTAGCGCCTGGCCTAACACTGGCAATAAGGTCCATGGAGGGATCCCAGAGTTAGAGTCCCACCAGAGAAGATGAAAGAGGTACCCTACCACCATCTTGGAAACTGGACAGAAAAGTGCTCTGACTGGCTCACCATGGAGAAACAGACCTGATCTCTGTGACCAACAGATCAACCATTCAGGGGTTGATCGTGATCCAGAGGGAATATCCTGAAAGCACAAACTTCAGAGGAACAGGACAAGTGCTGAATCTCCGGGGCCCCACCTCCTCCCCTGATTCAGCAGAGGAACAAAGGGTGTGGCCAGAAAAGAATGAGAAAGGCCTCCAAAGAGATCAGTGCTCCCCATCCTCTAGCTTATTCAGCTTTCAAAACTACAAGAGACAGCAAAGCTTCCAATCCATAGTCTTGTTTCAAATTAGAACAAAAGCCCAGATCAGAGAAGAATAGAGGGCTGAGCAAATATCAGAAGTGGAAGCCTCTCCACTGCCACTGAATAACAGAACTAAAGAGAAAAGCAAGAGATCTGTCACAAATGAGAAAAACCAACAGGAGACCACAGATAATTCCAACTGTAACAAAGAGAAAATGCCTGAAAAATAAGACCTTGGAGCCCATAAACAATGTAAGTCACCAATGACTGGTCCCAGAATATGACAGGGATTAGGGAATAGATGGAAAGACTGAATAAGACTCAAGAAAGACAAGATGCAACATGAAAAGAACATGTAACAGAGATTTTGGGCACACACACAAAAAAATTCATTCAGGAAATAAATAACAAGATAATAAGCACAGAAAGCAGAATTAATCTAGCAGAAGAAAGAATCTCAGAACTTGAAGACCAGAACATGGAATTAACCCTATCTGGAAAAAAAAGTAGAAAGAAAACTCAAAAAGAAAGAACAAAGCCTACAAGAGATGGTGATTATATCAAGAAGCCAAACCTACACCTGATTGGTATCCCAGAAAAAGACAGGGAAATGGAGAACAACTTGGAGCAAGTATTCCAGAAGGTTATCCAAGAAAACTTTCCCCATCTCACCAGAGATGTGACTAGCCAAACACAAGAGATAGAGAGGATCCCCACAAGACATCAGATAAGAAGGCCAGCTCCTATCACATAGCAATTCACTTCAAAAAGTAGACACAAAAGAAAAAAATCCTAAAGGCAACATGAGAGAAAGGTCAGAATACCTACTGAGAAAGCAAATCTGAATAGCAGCAGACCTAACAGCAGAAACACTATAAGCAAGAAGGGACTGGAGTCCAATACTCAAAGTCCTCAAAGATAAATAATTTCAATCAGGAATTTCCTACCCAATCAAACTCAACTTCATCAGTGATGGAGAATTAAAGTAGTTCCCAGATATCCAATCCCTAAGAGATTATGCAGCTTCCTGACTAGCTCTATAGGAGACATTTAAAACGGTATTAAGCATAGAAGACATTTTAAAAAAGAATGACCACACACTTCCCAAGAGAACAGCAGAGCGCAGAATCAACAGAGAATATATTTCAACAACAAACTTGAAAACACATACATACATCAAGCCCAGAGTTAAAAGAAAACAAACAAACAAAGAAAAAACTTTATAGCCGGGCTCAGTGGCTCAGCCTGTAATCCCGTGCCTTTGGGAGGCTGAGGTGAGTGAATTGCCTAAGCCCGCGGGTTTGAGACCCACCTGGGCAGCAAGACCTCATCTCTACAATAAATCAAAAAATCACCTGGGTGTGGTTGCACATGCCTGTAATTCTGGCTACTTGGAAGGCTGAGGTTAAAGGATTGCTGGAGCCCGGGAGGCGAGGCTGCAGTAGCCGGAAGCAGCCACTGCACTCCAGTCTGGGCAACCGAGTGAGACTCCAACTCGAAAAAATAAAGAAAAGAAAAAACTTTATAAGAACCTCATGACAGAACTAAACAATCACATTTCAATAATCAGCTTGAATGTGAATGGACTAAATGCACCACTGAAAAGACACAGCATGGTAAACTGAATAGGAAACCACAATACAATTATTTGCTGCATCCAGGAAACACAACTCACCACAAGGGATGCACAAAGACTCAAAGTTAAAGGATGGAAAACAAGTTTACAGGCAAATAGATCACAAAAGAAGGCAGGAGTCATGATCTTAGTATCAGACAAAACAAACTTTAAGCTACCAAAAATTTTAAAAGATATGAAAGAACACTACAAAATGACAAAAGGTTCAATCCATCAGCAAGAAATATCCATCCTAAACATATATGCACCCAACACAGGAGCATTTATAAAGCAGTAGCATTTATAAAGCAACTACTAAGTAACTTTATTGACTCTAACACTATTATAGCAGGGGACTAGAATACCCTACTAACCACCCTAAATAGACCATCAAGGCAAAAAAGCAAAAAGGAAATCCAAAACATAAACTTGACACCTGGCCAAATGAACTTAATAGATACCTACAGATTATTTCACCAAACAACCACAGAATATACTTTCTACTCATCATCACATGGAATGTACTCCAAGATCGATCACATCTTTGGCCATAAATCAAGCACAAACAAATTCCAAGGTTGAAATATTGCAATGCATCTTCTCAGACCACTGTGGAATAAAAATAAATATCAACACCAACAAAATTTTCCCAAAGCCCACAAAGACATTGACACTTACAGCATGATGCTGAACAACTACTGGGTCAGCAATGAAATCAAAAAAGAAATTAAAATTCCTGGAAACAAATGAAACTGAAGAAACATCTCACCAAAACCTCTGGGGTGCCATGAAAACAGTTCTAAGAGGGAAATTTTTATCTCTATGAACACACATCAAGAAAATGGAAAGATCAGAAGATCAGAGCCTAACAAACCACCTAAGACAGCTGAAAAGAGAAGATCACCAAAACCCTAACTTTATCAGAAGAATCCAGATCACCAAAATAAAAGCCCAAATACAGTACATAGAAGACAAAAATGTCATGGAAAATATCAACAAAACAAAAATCTGGTTATTTGAAAGAATAGACAAGACCCAAGCCAGAAAGATAAAGGTTAAAAAAAAAGAGAGAAAAAGCCCAAATACACACAATCAGAAATAAAAAAGATCAAATCACAACTGACCCTGAAGAAATACAAAAGATTATTAGAGATTATTACACATATCTGTATGGAAATAAACTGGATAATCTAAATGAAATGGAGGTCTTGGCCAGGCTTGGTAGCTCAACTTGTAATCCAAGCATTTGGGGAGGTCAAGGCAAATGGATTGCCTGAGTTCATGGGTTAGAGACCAGCCCAGACAACTTAGTAAGGCCTCGCCTCTACAATAAATAAATAAAAAATTAGTCAGGTGTGGTAGGGTATACCTGTAGTTCTGGCTATTTGAAAGGCTGAGGTGGAAGGATCATCAGAGCCCAGCAGGTTAATTCTGGGGTGGCCATGAGTGTGCCACTGCACTCCAGCCTGGGTGACAGAGTGAGACTCCAACCCCCCCAAAAAAGAAATGGAGGATTTACTGACATCACATGACCTCCACAAGTTGAAACAAGAAGATACTGAGACACTAAATAGACAATAACAGCCCAAGAAATTGATTCTGTCATGAGAAAACTACCTACAAAAAAAAAAAAAAGAAGAACTAGACTTGATGGCTTTGCGGGAGAATTCTACAAAACATACAAAAAGCTGATACCAATCATATGAGAGTATTCCAGACAACTTAGAAAGATAGAATTCTCCCCAAATCATTTTACAAGGATAATATCATATTGATACTCAAACCAGGTAAAGATACAACAAAAAAAGAGAACTAAAGTCAATATCCCTTAAGAACATTGATGCAGAAATCTTCAACAAGATTCTAGCAAATCAGATCCAACAACACATCTCAAAAGTCATCCACCATGACCAAGTAAGTTTCATCCCCAGGATGTAGGGCTGGTTCAACATTCACAAGACCATAAATGTAATTACATACATCAATAGATGTAAATCCAAGAACCACATGATTATATCATTAGATGCAGAAAAACTTTGGGAAAAAAGATCCAGTATTCCTTCTTGATAAAAACCCTCAAACACCTAAGTATAGAAGGAACATACCTGAAAATAATAAGCACCATCTACAATAAGCCCACAGCTAGCATATTATTAAATGGACAGAAACTGGAAACATTTCCCAAAAAACTAGAACAAGCCAAGGTTGCCCACTCTCATCCCTCTTTTTCAACATTGTGTTGGGAGTCCTAGTTAGAGCAATTGGACTACAGAAGGAAATTAGGGGTATCCAAATAGGAAAAGATGAAGTTAAGTTATCAGTCTTTGCTGAAATATGATCCTATACCTAAAAAATCCAAGAGAATCTATCAAAAAGCCCTGTGCTCTAATAAAGGACTTTGGAAAAGTCTTGGGGTACAAAATAAATATGCAAAAGATAGTAGCATTCTTAAATACCAACAGCAAGCAGGTGGAGAACCAAATTAAAAGCACAGTCCCATTCACACTAGTCACAAAAAAAATGAAATACCTCAGCACATTCCTAACCAGAGAAGTGAAAGACCTTTACAAAGAAAACTACAAAACATTGCTCAAAGAAATCCAAGAAGACACACTAATGAAAAACCTTCCATGTTCATGGATAGGAAGAATCAATATTGTTAAGATGTCCATTCTACCAAAGGCAATCTATAAATTCAACGCCATACCTATTAAATTCCCAACATCATTCTTCTCAGACCTGGAAATGACAATACAGAAATTCATATGGAAACATAAATTACCACGAATAGACAAACAATCCTTAGTAAAAGAAACAAAGCAAGAGGTATGACACTTCCAGACTTTAAACTTTACTATAAGACTACAATAATCAAAATAACCTAGCAATGGTACAAGAACAAGCAGACAGACCAATGGAACAGGATAGAGATTCAGGCAGAAAAGCCTCAGTTTCTCAACCAACACATCTTTGACAAAGCCTCCACCATCAACCACTGGGGAGAGAAGAATCTATTCAGAAAATGGTGCTGGGAAAACTGACTGATCCCATGCAGAAGATTGAAACAGGACCCCTACCTATCACCATACACAAAAATTAACTCTAAATGGATCAAAGACCTAAACATAAAACCTCAAACTATAACAATGTTAGACAATGCAGGAGACACCCTTATGGAAATTGGAACTGGCAACCAATTCCTGATCAAAACTCCAAGTTCGCATGCCATAAGAGATAAGATAGACAAATGGGACCTCATCAAACTGACAAGCTTCTGCAAAGCAAAAGAAACTAACAAGAGAGTGAGGAGACAGACCACAAAATGGGAAAAAATATTTGACAACTGTGTATTTGACAAAGACCTAACATCTGGGATCTACAAGGAACTCAAATGTGCTGAAAGGAAAAAACAAACAGTCTCATTAAAAAGTGGACAAGGACTTCCTGCAAGATGGTGATGGGACAACCTGGTCTGTGAAGTCCTCTGCAAAGGAGAACTGCAGTGGGTCTCTGGCTCTCGCCCCAGGGGCTGCGAACCCCAAAATCGCAGCCTGCTCTTCAAACGGAGCTCAGCCGTTTTCACTGCTGGGACATCGCAGCGGACTGGACAACCACAGCAACACAGATGCCGCTGCCGCCGCTGCCACTGCTGTCACTGCGGCAGCCGCCACAGCTGCAGCCACCGCAGCTGCCACTGGTAGCACATTTCACCACCCAGGCTGGAGGCGATTCACGACTTCAGTCCTTGAAGCCCCTTCAGGAAGATCTGCTGGGATCGCTGCCACTTCTCCCACGACCAAGACGTCCTGCCTGCCGTGAGTCCCCTGCCTGTGCCCTGAGGCAGGCATCCATTTCCAGTCTGTGTGGATTCTGTCCAGCCCCACCCCCTTTGGGGCAAGCAGCTGAGATAGCACGACCTGTTGGCGATTCAAGGTAACAACACTGAGAAGGGAGAAACAAGCTTGAAAAAGACTTAGGCCAGAGTGGTGAACAGAGGGTGATCTGAACTGTCCTTCACAGAAAACCAGGGGCAACTGACCCTAACTGCAAACTAATTTACCTGCTTGAAAAGAAAGCTAGAAATCAGAACTGAAAGGACATTGGAATTAAAAGAAAAGTCTCAGAGTGTGCTTCATTGATTCTGTTAGTTTAATGACTTAATTCTATTCCTACTGTATTGTTCCTTTTTTCCCCCCTCTTCCTTTTCTTCTCTTTTCTTCTCTCTGTAAACCATATCTTTGTATAGAGGAACAGCACACCAATAAGGTGGTTGGTTAGCTTGTATGTTAGCATCACTATATGTTTTATTTTTTTTTGTATGGGAATTGGTTCGTCAGTAGCTGTGGTCTATTGTTTTTATCTGTTTCAGTATAGATCTCTCTCTCCATTTGTTGGCACACGTTTGTTTCCCCCCTTACTCCTCTATCTCTCCACCCCCCTCTTCAACCCACTGTCTGCTACATTCTCTTCCCTCTGCTAACCACATTTTATTTCAGGGAGTAAACCTACAGCCCTATTGCATGGACAGATTCCAAGGCAGTGGGAAGTGGGTTCCAGATTATCCACACACCTGTCAGCAAATACCAGGACCTGCAGATAGATTTTGAATCACAGCTCCCCCCTTAAGTAAATCTCAAAACTGCAAAAAGTACCACCCCCAACCTACAGTGCAACTCCAAAATTGAACAAAGTAAGAGGGCACACATAAAGAAGAATAGGAGATTGAACAAACAGAAGTAAAAACAATCCCTCTACCCCTGAATAACAGAATTAAAGAATATGGTGACTTGGAGGGAAGGAAAAAGTAGGGAGGGGGAAAAACTGCACAAATGAAGAAAAACCAAAAGAATATAGGTCTCACACAGACCCCTGGGAGATCAGACACTGAGAAAACAGATTCTGGAGCACAAACAATGAAGAGCCCCCAGATGGCTGGTCACATGCAACAAACCCAGACATCAAGACATTAATGGAGAGAATTTAAAAAATTGAGGAGAGACAAGAGGAAAATAGGAAGGAGCTGATGTCAGAAATAACAGCAGTAAAGAGTACTGTGATGGAAATGAATAACAGACTAATAAGCATGGAAAGCAGAATTAGCCAAGCAGAAGAAAGAATCTCAGAGTTCGAAGACCAAAACACAGAACTAACCCAAACTGTCAAAAGCATAGAAAAGAAGCACAAAAAGACAGAACAAAACATGCAAGAGATGAATGATCACTTCAAGAGACCAAACCTAAGAATAATTGGGCTTCCTGAGGCAGAGAGAGAAACAGAAGGCACACTGGAACAAACATTTCATGAAATCATTTAAGAAAACTTCCCTCATCTCATCTAGGATGAAAAAATTCAAACACAAGAGATTCAGAGAACCCCTGCAAGACAACAAATGAGAAGACCAACTCCCTGACACATAATAATTTGCCTAAACAAAGTAGCTATAAAAGAAAAAATCCTAAAGGCAGCAAGAGAAAAAGGACAGACTACCTACCAGGGAAGACCAATTAGAATAGCAGCAGATTTATCCACTGAAACCCTTCAGGCTAGGAGAACCTGGAGCCCTATCTTCAAAGTTCTAAAAGATAAACAATTTCAATCAAGAATAACATACCCAGCCAAACTAAGCTTCATTAGTGAGGGAGAATTGAAATCTTTTCCAGATATCCAATCCCTAAGAACCTACGCTGCCACCAGGCCACCTCTATAAGAAACACGTAACAAAGTACTGAACACAGAAGAAAAAGAAAAAAGAACAACAACATCCTTCACAAGAGTACAGAAAAAGATTAAAAACACACATGAGCCAACTCCAGAACCCAAAGAAAGACAACAAACAGGAACAACTCTGTAAGAACTTTATGACAGGGATCAACTCTTGCATTTCAATTATTAGCCTAAATGTGAATGGACTAAATGCACCACTGAAAAGACATAGAATGGCAAAATGGATAAAATATCATCAGGCAACTATGTATTGCCTTCAAGAGACTCACCTTACTAGAAAGGACACCCACAGACTCAAAGTAAGAGGATGGGAAACAAACTTTCAGGCAAACGGAATACAAAAGAAAGGAAGAGTAGCAATCTTAATTTCAGACAAAATACCCTTTAAGCTATTAAAAATCAAAAAAGATACAGAAGGCCACTACATAATGATAAAAGGCTCAATCCATTAACAAGAAATATCTATCCTAAACACATATGCACCCAACATAGGTGCGCCAACTTTCATAAAACAATTTCTAGGAAAACTAAAGAAATATATTGACTCTAACACCATCATAACTGGGGACTTTAATACCCCACTCATAACCCTAGACAGATCATCAGGACAAAAAATCAGCAAGGAGATCCGGAACCTCAATGTGACTTTTGACCAAATGGACTTAACTGATACCTACAGAACACTCCATCCAAAGACCACAGAATATACATTCTACTCATCACCGCATGCAATGTATTTTAAGATCGACCACGTAATTGGCCATAAGTCAAGGATAAGCAAATTTAAAGGGCCGAAATTCTACCATGCATCTTCTCGGACCACAGTGGAATAAAAATAAACATTGACATCAACAAAGTCCCCCCAAACCCTACAAAGACATGGACACTAAATAGCATGATGCTAAACAACTCCTGGGTCAATGATGAAATCAAAACAGAGATCAAAAGATACCTGGAAACAAATGAATATGAAGAAACATCTTACCAAAACCTCTGGGACACCTTGAAAGCTGTAGTAAGAGGGGAATTTATATCCCTACAAACACACATGAAGAAAATGGAAAGAACACAAATTAACAACCTAACAAGCCACCTAAAGAAGCTGGAAAAGCAAGACCACAAAAACCCTAATTTCAGCAGAAGAATCCAGATCACCAAAATAAAAGCCCAAATCCAGGACATAAGAAACAAAAAGATAATACAAAAAAATCAATGAAACCAAAAGCTGGTTCTTCGAAAGGATAAACAAGATCGATGGTCCCCTAGCTAGACTGACCAAGAAAAAACAAGAAAAAAATCAAATAAGCACAATCAGAAACACAAAAGGTGAAGTCACATCTGACCCAGAAGAAATACAAAAGATCATTAGAGACTACTACATACACTTGTATGGAAACAAACTTGAAAACCTTAAGGAAATGGAGGACTTTCTGACATCACACAACCTACCTATATTGGAACAAGAAGAAATTGAGACCCTATATAGACCAATAACAATCAAGGAAATCGACTATGTAATAAGAAAACTTTCTACAAAAAAAGCCCTGGTCCAGATGGTTTTTGAGCAGAATACTACAAGACATTTAAGGAGGAGCTGATACCAATCCTACTGAAGGTATTCCAGGAGATGGAAAAAGATGGAACTCTGCCCAAATCATTTTATGAAGCCAACATCACATTGATACCCAAGCCAGGTAAAGATCCAGCAGAGAAAGAGAACTACAGGCCAATATCTTTGATGAACATAGATGCTAAAATTCTCAACAAGATCCTAGCAAACCGAATTCAGCAATACATCTCAAAAATCATCCATCATGACCAAGTAGGCTTCATTCCTGGGATGCAAGGCTGGTTCAACATTCGTAAAACCACAAATGTAATTAAATACATCAACAGACGTCAAAACAAAAACCACATGATTATATCATTAGATGCAGAAAAAGCTTTTGATAAAATCTAGCACCACTTCTTGATAAAAACCCTTGAACATCTAGGCATACGGGGAACATACCTCAAAATAGTAAAAGCCATCTACAAGAAACCCACAGCCAGCTTACTCCTAAATGGACAAAAATTGGAACCATTTCCCCTGAAAACTGGAACAAGACAAAGATGCCCACTCTCACCCCTCCTGTTCAACATAGTATTGGAAGTCCTGGCTCGAGCAATCAGTGAAGAGGAGGCAATCAGGGGTATCCAAATAGGAAAAGAGGAAGTCAAGTTATCTCTCTTTGCAGATGATATGATTGTGTACCTTGAAAACCCAAGGGAATCTGTCAAAAACCTCCTTACACTGATAAAGCCCTTTGGTAAAGTCTCAGGATACAAAATAAATGTACAAAAGATAATCGCATTTCTCTACACCAATAATAAACAAACAGAAACCCAAATTAAAAACCCAATTCCATTTACAATAGCCACAAAAAAAAATGAAATACCTTGGCATCTTCCTAACCAGAGATGTGAAAGACCTTTACAATGAAAATTACAAAACACTGCTCAAAGAAATCAAAGATGACACAAACAAGTGGGAAAATATCCCATGCTCATGGATTGGAAGAATCAACATTGTGAAGATGTCCATCTTACCTAAGGCAATCTACAAATTCAATGCAATACCCATCAAATTACCAGCAACATTCTTCTCAGACCTAGAAAAGACAACACAGGACTTCATATGGAAACACAAACGTCCAAGAATAGCCAGAACAATCCTCAGCAAAAAAAAACAAAGCAGGTGGTATCACATTACCAGACTTCAAACTTTACTATAAAGCTACAATCATCAAAACAGCTTGGTATTGGTATAGGAACAGGCATATAGATCAATGGAATAGAATTGAGTTTCCAGAAGCAAAACCTCAATTTCTCAACCAACTCATTTTTGACAAGGCCTCCATCACCTACCACTGGGGAGAGGAGAACCTATTCAGTAAATGGTGCTGGGAAAACTGGCTGACCACATGCAGAAGATTGAAACAGGACCCCTATCTGTCCCCATGCACAAAGGTTAACTCCAAATGGATCAGAGACCTAAATGTAAAACCTCAAACCATAAGATCCTTAGAAAATGAAGGACATACCCTCATGGAAATCGGAACTGGCATCCAATTCCTGAACAAAACCCAAAACCCACAGCTCATAAGAGAGAAGATAGACAAGTGAGACCTTATTAAACTGACAAGCTTCTGCAAGGCCAAAGAAACCATCAAGAGAGCAGGGAGACAGCCTACAGACTGGGGAAAAAATATTTGCCAACACCAGGTCTGACAAAGGCTTAACATCCCGGGTCTACAAGGAACTAAAACGTGCTGAAAAGAAAAAAACAAACAACCCCATTATAAAATGGGCAAAAGATATGAACAGACACTTCACAAAAGAGGACATCCAAGCAGCCAACAAACACATGAAGAAGTGTTCAACCTCACTAATCATCAGGGAGATGCAAATCAAAACCACACTGAGATACCACCTAACTCCAGTCAGAATGGCAATTATCAACAACTCAAAAAATAACAGCTGCTGGCGAGGGTGTGGCGAAAAGGGAACACTTCTACACTGTTGGTGGGAGTGTAAACTAGTGCAACCTCTGTGGAAAGCAGTGTGGCGATTCCTAAAAGCTCTAAATATCAACCTCCCATATGACCCCGCAATCCCCCTACTGGGAATATACCCTGAAGAACTCAAATCACTCTATAAAAAAGATACCTGCACACGTATGTTTATCGCAGCATTGTTCACAATAGCAAGAACCTGGAAACAACCATGCTGCCCATCAAAAGAGGACTGGATTTAAAAAATGTGGTACATATACACGATGGAATACTGCGCAGCCATAATAAAGAACAAAACCATGAATTTCGCAGCAACTTGGGTAGAACTGGGGTCTATAATACTGAGTGACCTCTCACAGAAACAAAGATCCGAGTATCACATGTTCTCACTCATATAATGGACCTTGAACATCCAATGTAATCCTATAAGAAAATGACTGACGGGACTGGGAAACTATAACTATGGAGGGGGAGGGAGATGGGATTAACAGTAGCAAATATCTGTCTTATCAACAGGGTGCCTGAATGAAACGTAATTGTACACCTAATCCTTAACTGTAACCCACAAAACCATAATAAAAAATATTGATTAAAAAAAAAGATGTGTGAACAGAAGTGATAATGTGCAACATGTATATTTTACCCTTAAAAGAAAAAGATACTGTTCTCCTTCCCCCCACCCCCCTTCCCCCTGACTGGAATGCACACCCAAGAGCAGCAATCTCAGGTCATAAGGATAAAGGCAGCATCACAGTGATAGAAAAAAAAGAGATGGAAGAATCCAAGGTACCTAACAGATTTTCAAGGCAGGGTCACTATATTAGTCTGGACCTTTATTTCTGTGACACTGAAATAAAATTATATTGTTTTGTCACCATTTCTGGACCATAATCCCAACTTATACAGCATTTGAGTTTTATTATCACAATGGGAAAGACTTTTTTTTTTTTTTTTGGAGTTGGAGTCTCACTGTCGCCCAGACTGGAGTGGAGTGGCTGCTCCTGGCCACCACAACCTCAACCTGCTGGGCTCTGGTGATCCTTCCACCTCAGCCTTCCAAGTAGCTGGAACTACAGGCGCATGCTACCACGCCCGGCTAATTTTTTTGATTTATTGTAGAGATGAGGTCTCGCCTGCCCAGACGGGTCTCAAACCCACGGGCTCAGGCAATCCACTCACCTCAGCCTCCCAAAGGCGCAGGATTACAGGCTGAGCCACCAAGCCCAGCGAAAGACTTTTTTTTAAAAAAGAGCCGAGATTGATCATCATAATCAGCATACAATGAAAGTGTTAATACTAGAACTCTAACCATCACTCTTGTGGGGGTTTTTTTAATAGAAACTTTGCAGTTCTGCTAGGGTTCTATTCTACCTAAGATCTATTGCATTGATTTATTCAAACAAAGCTTTGAGCCTTTTTCATTTACAAATGTAACCAACCTTGCTTAATCTTGGCTTTACATCTTCACTATGGAACTTGTTGGTGCCATTTCTTGAGCCCTTCTGAGACCTAAAATAAGTCACCAAATCATTGAGCTCAACAGAGCTGACACCGGAGCTGGAGTGGGGCCCAAGACCCTGCAAGAATAGAAAGGGGGCAAATTATAAATCTTATCAGCATATCATCTCCCAGAAGTTTTCATGTAAAGGCAAGAGTCAAGGTTCTCACTGCTCTAACAAGAAAGAAAAATGCATGCAGGCCACAAACAAATGTATTTTGTCTAGTGTTTAAGGAGGCAGAGATGCTCTTCAAATCCAGAGGAGAAAAATAATATCTCTATCATCTTCAGTATGGATAGAACTTCCCTTTCTCTAACATTTTATCATCTCATTTCCTTCATATAAGCAAAAGGAGACTCCATTTCTTTTCATAGTAACATTATTTAATATTATAAGCTTTTAATGATACATTATATAAAATGTTATTATAGTCTGAATGATAACAACTAACCTTAAGTGCCCAGTAGGTGCCTTAAATTTGTTTTTCTCACTAAAGTCTCAAATCACCTTTTAAGGAAGGCATCATTAACACCATATATTATGGATGAGAAGGCTGATTCAGGAAGAAGACAAACAACTGGCCAGGGTCACTCAGCAAAGGCCTTAGTGATCAAGAAATCAAAGCTAGGCAGTCAAACTCTTTGCCTCCGTCCTTAAACGTGATCCTTCCTGCCTCTTGACCACCTGTGGAGGACACTGAGATTTGTCCCCCAGATCTATCTTCAAGGAAGAACTTGCTGCCCCCCTGTGGGAGTGTGGTCAGCAGACAGCCAGATTCTGCTCCTTCAGAGAATGCACATACAAAGAGAAACCTCCCCAGGGCCATGCCCTTCCCATGGCAGCCCAATGAGCAGTGACCAAGCAGGTGTGGGTACATAGTCCAACATGGGGCACTCAGAGGGACAACACTGCTTCAGAACTCCCCAAGGAATTGGCTGGGGTTTTGGAGGCTAGCACATCTTCACTTCTGCCTCTGTCCAACCTAGTTTCTTCACTCTTCCTTTAGTGGATATTGATTCTAAATAAGCATCTCATGCCCTAAACTCTCAGTGCCAGTTTCTGGAGAATCCTATCTGGGTCACCAATTTTACCAACAGAGATGGCTATCAGATGAGTGAATGTATACATGGATACTTGGGTTTTGTACAGCAAATAAAAAATGCTCAACAAATAAATAATGTTCTATTATATGCCAAGCACCTTCCTAGGAAAGAACAAAACAGAGGTCCCTGCTCTGAGGTGCTGATGGCATTTTGGGGGCTAAGTTCATTGGTTTGAAATCTTGATTGTTAATTAGAATCATTCATGGCTTTGTGTTTTTGTTTATTTTAACCATACTTGGACCCCACTGGATAAGAATTAAGTAAAGGTGGAAAACCACAGGGCCAAGCAACTTAAGCCAGTACTTCTCAAACTTTTACATGTATGTGAGTCACCTGGGGCTCTTGTTCAAATGCAGACTCTGATTCAGTAGGTCTGGGGTGCTGCTGCTGGTGATAGTGATGGCGGTGGTAGTGCCAAATCACAGAGGATTTAAAAGACACAAAGAAGCCCAAGATAAACACAGTAGGAAAGTATAGTCTCCCACCACAGAACTTGCAATGATTTGATGGTTTTGCTTGACAGACTCTGCACATGAGAATATCACCAGTTTTTTAAAAACTACTCAACACCCTTCTATCACCATCATTCCTTCCTTAAAGGATAAGACACAGGTACAGGTAAAAGAAAAATATAAAATACCAAACCATTTCTCCCTATACCATTGAAATATTCAAATCAAGTCTTATATGATTTACTTTTTGCATTTAGATGCTAATAATAAAGACCATTGTCTCTCTCTCTCTCTCTCTCTCTCTCTCTCTCTCTCTCTCTCTCTCTCTCTCTCTCTCTCTGTGAGTGTGAGTATGGGGGGGCAATTCTGATGTATCAAGACTTTTCTTCTTTTCTAAACACAGTCATCTTCACAAGCAACTTTGACAATACACTTTCATTTTGTCAGAGTTGCTTGGGATGAAATTTGCTCAGCCATTAAAAGGTGGGAAAGTGTCCTGCTGCTGTGTATATGAGAGAAGGCCACTGTTTTGTCATATGTCAGCTACCCATCCGTTGAGGCAGAGGAAGCAATTGGTTCATGATGGGGTCGGTAGGAAACCCTCCAAACCTTAATTATCAGTGTGCCCCCCAGTTTCACTGGGCTTGTCATTGACTCTGACAAGCTCAGAGGCAGACGAAAAGACAAATAGCACATCACCAACTGGTTAATTAGCAGCGAGCAAAAAGCAACCCAAATTGCAAGCCCAAGGAAATATGCCATGAGAGTTGCTTTTCATATGTTGGATTCAAGCAACACATGCAAGAGGAAATGGTGAATTTCCCATGTTCCAAAAGGTATCTCAATGGCTCTCTTGAGTCTGCTTCAGAAATCAAGTCAAATATTACTAATCGCTTTCTTTTTCAGTGAGTTACCAAAGACCTACTGTGTGCCTGGTCCCAAAACTATGAAGAGAAATACAGTAAGGCTGATTGATTCATTTTCTCACATATTCATTCAACAAATATATATTGTTGTCTACTACTTTTACTACTTCCAGGCACTGAGCTAGAATCTAGATATATGGCTATAAAAAAGAAACGCATACTCTGACACAAGCTACAACATGGATGAACTTTGAGGACATTACATGGAGTGAAATAAGCCAGCCACACAGGGACAAATAACGTATGATTTCATTAGATGGTGTTCTTACAGTCAAAATATAGAGACGGAATGGAATGATGGTTGTTAGGGGTAGGGAGGAGAGGGGCATGGAAACTTACTGTTTAATGATTACAAAGTTTCAATTTGGGATGATGAAAATTCTAGATAGTGGTGATAACAGCGCAAGAGTGTGAATGTACTTAATGCCACTGAGTCATACACTTAAAGATTATTTTAACGGCACATCTTATGTTTTGTATCACATCTTACCATGCTTGGAAGGGTTTTTAAAGAAAAACAAAATAGCTGGGCTCTGTGGCTCAGCCTGTAATCCCAGCGCTTCGGGAGGCTGAGGTGAGTGGATTGCCTGAGCCCGCGGGTTCGAGACCTACCTGGGCAACTTGGCAAGCCCTCATCTCTACAATAAATCAAAAAATTAGCCGGGCGTGGTAGCGCACGCCTGTAGTTCCAGTTACGTGGAAGGCTGAGGCGGAAGGATCGCTGGAGCCCAGCAGGTCGAGGCTGTGGTGGCCGGGAACAGCCACTGCACTCCAGTCTGGGCGACAGAGTGAGACTCCAACTCAAAAAAAAAGAAAAGAAAAGGCGGGATTCCTGTCCTCATAGAAATTACAATCTAGTGGGAAAGTAGACATGAAATAAACTGAGAAATCAATATATAATTATGCATATGCTATGAAGAAGAAAAGATCCCTCTCATCAGAATCAATGGGACTAATCTACGTAAATGCAAAAATAACCACCAGATTATTTGCTTTATAGAAACATTCTTCCTTTACAAACGAATCCCATTAAATATTGAACTCTCAAGTACGTTGAAGGTTTATAGATAAATCATTCACTGCCTAACTAAAAGGCCTACAGGCAAAGAATTTTCAAGATGAAGTGTTATGAGGCAGTGCCAATTGAAGATCAATCAGAAATTACAATAAGCATCATGGTAATTACAGCAAAAACTAATGGAAAAAATGATTTAACTCATAAAAGTTTACTATATACTCAGTTTTATGCACACACATACCTATAAAATGATGTGATAAAAAAATCCATATGATGCTTTGTGGTTTGCATATTTAATAGATGCAGTTATTGCTTGTGAGCATAATATTCCATATTTACTTGTCTAATATTTCTGCTCATGCTGATTATTTGAGCATTGGTGTTTTTCAGAAAGTAAACACAGCACGTCACTTCAATTCTCACTGCTATTGTGCAAAGGGTTTAAACTTTTATACCTTTGTTTTAAAAAAATTCTTAGCAAAAGCTTCTCATTAAAATGTAGAGAAGATAAGCATCCAGAAATGTATCTTGGAACTTGCATTGAAAAAAAAAAAAACTACAGAAAGCCTTTGGACTGAACACTGTGCTTTTATCCTCTGACAATGTGGCAAACTTTCAGCATTTCCTGGAATATTTTCCAACGCCTTTAAGCACCTGAAGGGTTTCTTGCATGTTGGATTGGTTGGCAGGGAGGATGTGAGAGAAGAGAAGCTAGCAGAAGGAGGGAAAAAGAAGAGAATACCTTTTAAGATTAACCCACCAAATAATCACATCCTTTAACGGTGACTTTATCAGGTCTAAGGCAAAGACAATACTGCCAGGATAATTAACAATTCTGGTCTAAAAAAGCTGGAGTTGATTATCTAAAGAGCAGGCTGCTCTTTAAATTAAAGATGATATCTGAGGCATTTACAGCAATGTATATTATAGCCACAGATATTACACAAAAATATATAGGCCAGGAGTCTACTCCCCATTGTCTAAAAGAGTCAGCCAGGTGAACGCATTGAGTGGAGTGGGCTGGGTAGGGATGGAGGTGAGCTGGTCAGATCTGCTCTTAATGAAATGGGCAGGTGTTTCTCATTCACTCTGGCAGGGCAGATGTGTCCCCAGTTGACAGAGCTTCCAAATTTCAGAGGAAGCTGGAAATACTGATTTTCATGTAAAATCTGGTTTATAAATATTGGCCCATATAGAATTAATTTTAAAAATACATATAATTTTATAATTGCTATACAGGCCAAACAAAATATATTGCAGGCTGAATTTACTGGAGATCACTAATTTTGACCTATGTCTTAGTTGGTCCCAGTTCCCAAACACAATGGTAGAAGAACATTCAGGAATCTTCTGCTGAGCATAGGATTTCATAATCTGGTCTTGGATGCCCTCAGTAAAGTCAAAAAACAACTCTCTAGGTGGGAGAAGTGTGGACTTCACGACTTGACTTGAAAACATGCCAGAAAACACTACCTCTACACCTGGGGCATGGGAGGCAGGGAATTCTCAGGACTTTGCCTAAATGTCTCTTCTTTCCCTCCTTCCTCTCCACTCTTACCACAACCCAAACAGTATGAAAGTTGTTCCCAGTGTGCTGCTTTTCTGTATGAAGATGTGGGTTCATGAAGCTAGAAGAGAGTTAAAAACAAAATCTCGAGAGTTATCTTTGGCAAAAGAAATCAAGGTATTCCCTCTAGCTAGTTCTTGTCCCAGTTTCAAAAAGAAAGATTCCTTTTTTTCACCAAAGAACCACCTAGTGAAAGAGGGTGAGGGAAAGTGATTAGCCACACTACAAATATATTCTTTTAAAACAAAAACTTCCCTTTGATAGGCCCAAAAATCTTCCAAGCTGTATTACCAGATTTTCAAACTGGCAGGTTTCAGGAAAAATCTGTCCTTCAAAGAGTTTAATTTGACTAGCACAGGTATTTTTGTTTTGCTTTGTTTCTAAAATATTTTTAATTCTTCCATGTGGAAGTGTGCACTCTAGTTTGGCAAAATACCCCATCATGACCATTTGTCCTAAACCCTGTGGAGGCAGAGTATATGTTATCTGCTTGGCTTCTATAGACATTTGAGTTTGCTACCTCTGGACTTAATTTTTCTTTTATCTATTCCTCTATGTAATCTTCTTAAAAGAAACCAGGCTCCATATAAAATCTACAAGCTAGGTACAATACACCCAAACCAATCATGCAAAAATAGGCCTACCGTGTGTAGGACTGTACCTAGCACTGATGATATACTAATGAGTAAAGATGTGGGGCCAGCCATCAGAGAGCTCAAGGTCACAATGGGAGAAATAAATCAGCAAGGAGACAAGCTCATTGCCAAGTGAAAGCTGCGCCAATGTAATATGCTAGAATGCTGGAGATACAGGCAAGGACTAGATTAGGGGGTGTTGAATTTAGAGGGGCTCTAGTCATTTGTCTTCTTTGGAGACTGTTGCATGATCCTTCTGGACCCAGATTCTTTGTTTTTAACTGGTCGGGATGGTAGCCAGGTTTGAATGAGTGAGGTGCCATGCAACTTGTAGGAGGTGGGTAGTTTCTCCCTCGTCATTATTGGGTTTGGCCATGTGCTTTGACTAATGACATGTGAGCGGATAAATGCAGGCAGGAGTTGGAGAATCAGTAGGCATCAGAGCAGAGTTGAACTGAGCCATAACCAACCTGTGCTTTTGGTTTAATAAAAATGATTATTTGTTACTCTAATCCTCCAAAATTTGGGGATCATTTATTATGCAGCAAAGCTAACTGATGCACTAACACGGTTCACTGATAACCTTTTTCTTGTTAAGGAAGAAAAATGTTGACAGTCTTCTGCTCAGAAAAAGTCCACACACAAGCGACTCACTTAGCAAAAATAAGAGGTCCACATGACAACATAGAGGCATGGGATACAACCGACGGGTCAAACCCAAGCTCCTTAGTTTCCCCCCTAAACATGCCCCTCCCACTGATTTTGCCAGTTTCAGCAAATGGTAACTCCATTCTTCTTGTAGTTCAGGCCATAAACATTGCACTCATTCTTGACTTTCCTTTCCCTCACGCCTCATACCCAAGTCAACGGCAAATCCTGTTGGCTCAACTGTTGAAATATATCATACATCTGCTCCCTTCTTCCAACTTCACTGCCGCAGTCCTGATGTCAGCCCCCATGATGTCTGCCTGCATCATTGCATGACCTGATTTCCTAATTCGGCTCCACCCCCTCAACAGTCTACTTTTTACCCAGCATCCAGATTAATCATAATAAAGTCAAACTGACATCCCTCTTTTCTTCAGCACCTTCCACTGACTCTCCTCTCAGTCAGAATAAGCCAAAGATCTTACGAGAGTCCACCAGGTCTCATATTCTCTCCCTGTTCACTTGCATCCAGCTACACTGATGTCCTTGTTGATCCCCTAACATCCCACACATGTACCCACTTTGGGATTTTTCTGCCTACTTGTTCTGCCTGAACTGCTCTTCAAGCAGAACCTGTTGGTTTGCTTTCAGTTTCTTCATTTCTTGGCTCAAATATTCTCTCATCAATTAGACCTCTCCTGAAAATCCTGTGTAAAAAAGCAACCTCATCCCTACCACCTTCTGTCCTACCATTTGTAACCTCCTTCATCTTTCTCCATAGCAATTCTCACAACCTGACTAACGATATGTTAGTTGTTTTCTGATTCCTTCTTCTGGAGGGAAGCCCTGTGAGGATAAGAATTTCATTTTGTCCACCTCTTTATCCTCAGCTCCTACAAAGTGCCAGGCATTAGTAAGTCCTCAATACATATTTGTTGAACAAATAACTATTGGGATCAGACCAATCTACATTTGAATTCCAGCTCTGACACTTACTTGGGCAAGTCACATTATCTCTCTGAACTTCTACTTAATCACCTGCTAAATGTGATCATAATCACCTCTCTTTAAAGCTTTTGTGAGGTATAAAGATAATGCCTTTTGGGGGCTCATGTCAGTAAATGATAGCTGTTATTGTTGTGTTAGACACTGCTTATTTCTCACCTCTCTGACATTCTTGTCCAACCTGCTGCAGCCACATTGGCCTGACCATGCCACGCTCACGTCCACCTGGCATTTGCACCTACTACTATATCTACCTGGGATTTCCCCAAAAATCTGCATCATAGGTTTCTGCTTTTCATCTCTCATGTTCCGGCTGTGATGGGACCTCTTCACAGAAGATATCCCAGCCACCCTGCCTCAAGTACCCCATCAGGCACATGCGACCGCAACATGGGTTTATGTCCCTTGCTAGTCATTTGTTTGCTGGCCCTTCACACAGCTGCCCCAACCAGAAGACGAACTCCAGGAGGAGAGAGAGAGAGAGAGGTCATCTGTCATGTTCATTAGCACTTCTGCAATACCTGGCACATAATCCACACTTAGTAAATATTTCTTGAAAACTTAATGGAGGAAATGCACAGGGCAAATAATGTATATGCATGATAGCCTGTTTTCTGATTATTGTCATGGAATCCTAGTACCATATGGGTTGAGAATCAGGTGATGTTGTGTGAGAGAGAACAGCAGAATGGAAAGAAATTTGTGAAGTATTCCACACCAAGGGATCAGGACAGTATTTTAATTTCTTTAAAAAAAAAAAAAAAAGACTGTAGCTTAAAGTACGTGCTAAAATAGAAAATCATCAGTCATATCCGGATGACACCAAAGACTTAGGAAAGCAAGAAACCTTTGGCTAGAATCACAAGTCTACTATTTACAAACAGCAGACTGGCACTGCAGAGTGGAAGGAAAGAAACCCTGCCTAATTTGTGCTAGAGCAGACACATTTAAATATGGATAGTTGGGAAATAATTATGGCTGGATAATTCAGGGCCAGCTCATCTTCATTTCAATCCTAAATGGAGACAGTTTTGCCCTTTGGGCGTAGAAACTGAAGTGCCTCCTCCCCTTTGGAATTCAAAACAGAAATGAAAAACATCTCCTAAAAAAGGTCAAGATTCAGGTTTCGGAGATTTGCCAGTGCAACCAGGAACTAGACTTCAAAAAAATAAAAATACTCCTTCAATTTCTGTAACCACTTGACATGTCTGTAAGTGTCGAAATGTAGTCTATGGCATGGACTTATCCTCTGATGAGATTGTAAAAGTTTTGTGAGAAGACACAGCCAAACTCGTCTCCTAGGATGCAAGGAAATTGTTTTGATTTCTAAGTTATTTCAGAGAAATTATTTATCACCAGTTGGGAGAATATATATGAATCTTGAAGCCTCAGTGTTTTGCTTTTGGTCAGCTATATGAGTTTACAAAGAGGATGCTAATCAAGCAGGCAAGTATCTTGTCTTCACACTTGTCCAAATTAAAGACAGATATTGAGGTGAATTTTCCATCCAGAACAGGCAGTGAAAATTCATTTCTTTCTATTCCCTTAGTGTTTCCTATAATTCACTCTGATCAAAGTATATAGGCATCAAGAAATGCCTGTAAAAGGGGCTTTTAAACTCTTAGTTGTTTGCAGAATATTAGTAACACTATAAAAACTTTATGTTAATTAATGCTGCATTTTAATAGATTTCCTGGAAGTTTGTAACTATGTACTATAAAGGCTTTCAAGATAATGTATTATACAGTGGTTATCATAAACTCCAAAGCAGTTCAAATATTCCTTTTATGCCCCCAATAACTTTCTCGAAAAAGTTACAGTATTTAAAAGATTCAAATGCAGAATAAAAAGAAAAAAAATTCCTCACCAGGGAATATTTTAAATTTTTATATCTCTCATCATGATCCATCTAACTTCTTGGCAACACTGTACATAAGATTGCTTATAAGCAAAAAACCAGCTCCACATCCCATCAGTTATATTGGGATAGAGTGTCCTCTGTAAAATACAGGACAGGTTTTACAGAGGCTAGGCAGTTCAGATAACTCACAACTTTCATATGCCTCTGGACCAAGCTTCTCTCTATATGAACATTGCCTATCATTGTTTATCTCTCTAAGTTTAGGCAAAAAGAATCATTTGCAGTTCAAAGAAATCCCATTTTTCATATTCAGCAGGCAGATTAAAGGGAGAGTTTGATTGTAAGAGTTTCAAGAGAGATCAAATTCAAATTAAACTTCAATATATGAGTGTAAGATGTTAAAACTTAAATCCCAAAATGCAAGATCTCTGTGGATTTTTCAAGCAAAAGAAATACTTGGTTTCTATTCTGTCCTGATGGTTTTGAGCATTCCATTCCAATATAAATCACCATTTCTTACAAAGGTAAACAATAAAGATTTTCTTATAACTTTAAAGAAGGAAAATAGTAAGTATCACCCCAAATAGAAGTTTTTAAAATCCAAATGACTTGAATTGTGGCTACAAGTTGGAAAACCTGAAGAACAGAAAGCTGAAATTATACAAAAGGAGTTCCATTTCAGTCTTTTGATATGACTGGTGAGTCATAAACATGGCCGCCCATAAATCCAGTTGGACTCTCTGAAAAATATACTATACTAATATACACACAAATATCTCACCTTTCTCCTGCCAATTTATACAAACAGTATTATGAGTGCTCTGCGGCTCTCAACAAGGTCTTGGAAGCTATGTATCTCTTACTTTTCTCCATTCCCCAAGTCCCAGTTATAAAACATTTGTCATCTGAGCTCTGTATCCGACAGCATCTGCATTATATTATGTTTAATCTCAACTCCAGGAAAGGAATACGTTTCGTGAACTTCTGAACGCTATTATGATTTTTCCATCAAAATTTGAAGCCCTCACAGTGACCTTAGTTGAAGACTTTTCTAGAATCTCAAAATGATCAGAACATATACATATATCTATGTATGTAAGTGTGTGTGTGTGTGTGTGTTCTCACTTTACTAGTTAAGAGAGACCAAAAGTGAATGATATAAGCCTGTAAATAAGAGCGATAACAACTGCCAAAAACTCAAGTAACTAACCTGAAAATTGTAGTCATCAGTTGTAGGGTGATCAACCGCCCCTATTTGCCCAGGACCAAAGGATTCCTGAGAGATGAGCTCCTCAGTGCTGCAGCCAGTCCAGTCCTGGGCAAACTGGAATTATTTGCTCATGCTAAAAGCTGCACACGGAAATTAGCAATGGAGATTTTTTTTTTTTAAGGAGAAAAGCTCCAAGTTGTTTTAGAATCTATGATCCTATGAGAAAAAGAAAATATATATGGTGCTATCATTAATCCTTTATTGTGATCATCCTGGAATGTTTATCTTTACTACAAAGTCTCTTAGACCATTCAGTCTCTCTCTCTCCCTCTCTCTCTCTCCCCCCCACCACCTTCCTGCTTTCCCTCCTCCCTCCCACTTCTCTCTTTCTGCATTTCTTTCAAAGTCCAATTTACAAATACCATTTAGAAACCATACCTTAGAGACTTCATTTAAATGTTTGCCAATACGAATCTTCTCTCCTAGCCCCCCAAGTCGTGCCTCCCCTCCCCCAATGATGTAAATACAATTAGTTGATTGAAAGCACATTTCATGTTTTGCTTCTATCCTAAGTGTCTTGGTGATGGGGTCCACACTGTGTGAGTCACTCATGCATGGTCCTCCAGGAAGAGCCAAAAGATGGAAGGGAAATACAGCCCGAGGAAAAAGTCTATAAAGATTTCTCGCTTTCCTAATCCCTTCTCTCTAATGTTTCTTTGTAAATTTGTCAGATGGGAATGAAATTGCCTCATAACTCTCCAGACGTGAAGAGCATCTCTGAAGAAAATTACGTACTTGTCAAAGCAAGGGGGAATTTATGTTGGTGTTCCTGAGATGTGATTTTATTCCGTCTATTTCCTTTGTGCACATCAGAGCAACTAGAGAGACAAAAAAAAACAACAACAACAACTAGTTTATGGATATTTTTTTCACTCTGGTGCATTTTTTGCTTCTATTTTTCCCTTTTGTTTTCTTATTCTCCCCTCCTTTCATCTATGTTTATTGCCAGTGACAGTAAACTTCCATACAACAATGCTGTGATGATAGTAGCAATGATTTCTACCAGTATAAGGCAGTTCAAACAAGCACAAAGATGATTTCCCCATGGACAGTTCCGGAAGGTGTGGGTTACATTTTTGAGTCCTACCCGATACTGGCCAGGGATGATTTGGGTACAAAAGTCTTGTTAATGTTCCTTCCGGGCAGTGGCATGCTTTTCCTGAAATTAAATTCTTTTCCCTGGACTGCACATTAAGGCTTGTATTTCCTGCATTTTGTTTTCTGAATTTAGAAACTGCAGAATCTTGCTTGCTTGGTGGGTTCACTGTAAAAGACACAGTAAAACTAGCAGAGAATTTGGAGACAGGCATACCAGAGTTCAAATCCCAGCTCTTCAACAAACCAGCCGGGCAAAATATGCAACTTTTTTGAACATCACTTTTTCTTATTTGTTCTCTAAGAGTGCCCATTTCCTGGAACTTTTGCAAGTATGAAACAAAAAAGTTTCAGAACTGAGAGGGTACATAGCACTGTGGTTAGGATTCTGAATTTTTGAGTCACCAAGGAATTTCAAGGACACCTGGCTGTCCCAGCTCCACTATTTCCTAAGCGGGTGACCTGGGCAAATCAATCAACTACTCTGTTGCCTCAATTTCCTTATCTGTAAAGTGGAGATGACAATAACACTATTTCATACAGTTTTGTGAAGATCCCATGAGTCAAAAGAGCACTTAGTCTGCTGAATATTTTATAGCTGTTTGCTCTTTCATTATAACATATGTCAAGCATCTGGTACAAAGTACCTATTCAATAAATATTTTTCCTTATCCTCCTTTCCATAAGCTCTTTCCTTGAAAGCCTGTTTCACTCACTATGTTTCTTCGACATCCCACACAAAGCCCATCTCACCACAGGTGTTTAAGAAACGAAGAATTAATTAATGTCCAGATGCCTTGTTACTGGTGATATTCTATATATTTGGTTTATTTCCCTCTTGCTTTGCAATACTTTTTAAATATTGAAGAAAATGAGGAAAACATTTTTCTTTTAATGTTCAACCTCACCAAAAACGGTTCACTGAAAATTCAAATAAAACACATTAGGGGAAAAAAAGCACACACAAAAAAGAAAGAAACAACATAGTATATTCTCAAATAAGCCAAGATTCTAAGTGCTATTTTGAATCTTTCTGGAAGCTGATTCTCACTAAATGAAAAATGAGACAAATACTCCATGGATGGGTCTAGATGGATTGGTAAGATTTTTCCAGAGGGGTTCCTTGAGGAAGGATTTATTGGGAATTGGAGTGATCATGCTAACTTAATCCATGTAAGTGATGGCTAAAGAATGCCAGAGCTGAGACGATGGTCTGACAGAATATCTCCAGGAATGACCCCATTCTGTGGGAGAGAAGGTGTCTGTGATCTCCTCCACCTCCAAAGCCCTGTCCGTGGCACATCTGAAATTCAACCAGAGTGTGAAGGTTTGGAAACAACACAAGAAAGTTCTCACTATATCTCAGACCTTACACCTGGGAAACTTAGACTACATTATCATTATTCCACACGCTTTAATTAAGCCAGCATAAATAAACTTCAGAAACTTCAGGATGCAACGAGCACGGTTAAGTGCTACAGGGAATCGTTCGATGCCTTCTAAACGCCAGCATTAGGGGAAAGTGGGTCTCCCAAAGATTGGGATGCAAATGCAGTCTTGTTTTTCTTTGGTTAGATAATGTTAAACGATTAAAGTAATTATAAGGCTCAGGGAAGACCTACCTTCCCCCCTTCCCCCCCAAGTCTACTTCCTCTGCCATTCTGATCAGAACATACATTGTTTATTACCCCCTCGTTTCCCAGCCCCCAAATATCATTACAATGTCTGTGCCGTGATATATGTGTGGTTGTTACCCTTTTAATGGATAAAAAAAGATTTAAGTACTTCATTCTGTTGCATTTTGACAGCTGTTAGCCATCATTTTTCCATTCACCTGCATTTAGCAATCCCATAAAGGAAGGCAATCTCAGAAGGAACACGAGCCGGGCACTGCAAGGTGATAATTCTGTATCACTCTGGCCTATAAATACCTGCCAAGCTTTGTGCTGAGTCAGCAGTCTGTGACGGAGCGGCAGCGGTGCCCTTTTATCTGTGTGAGTGTCTCACAGCAATTGGACCACCAGCCCCTGCAGTGAAAATCCATAGTATCGATCAGGCCATTTCTCCACTGTAATTCTTTTGTAGGAAATCCCTGATGACAAATTTTATCTGCACCACTTTTTGATCGCTGGTTTGATGTAAAGGATCTCTAAGGGCAGAGTTAAGCGCTGGGCCGTTCCACGTTATCAAGCAGCCGTTTTATTTACTGAAACTACAATTGTGGTCACATGCACACACTAAAAAAGGAAGAGAGACAGAGAGGATCGGGAGAGGGGAAAAAATAGAGCCAAATAATATTTCATAGGAAGCAGAAGGCAAAAGGGGAGCGGAAGAGAAAAGGTTGCATCAGCTACTTGACTCAAACATAGGTTATAAAAGGCTGCTTCACGTTTATAATCACATAAATAGTGAAAATGGTGTTTTGATAATAATGCTGAGATGATGGAGAGTTGTATATTGAAATTGAGTCGGGTCTATTTTTCTCTCCATGCTGTCCCTAGCCATCTAATCTCCTCAGACTTGCTAAGCTTTTGTTTTTTTCTTTTATTCTCTGTCCCCAATAAGTTAGGAGAATCTCTTCATCTGACGGTGTTCATCAGAGATTAGGATCAGGTGCGAAACTGAAACCCAAGTGAACTTCCGTAAAATCTTCAAACCCCCAAAGAAAGAAGGGAAAGTTTATGTAAGAACTTATATCCTTACAGTATTGCTGGTCTTGCTATTTCTGGGGACAAGTGCAAAATGGAAAGAAAAGAGAATGTCCCTCCATGGAATTGATAGGCTGATACTTCCAGCTACAAAGCCACACCAAGTCATCTGTTAAGTCCCAAGTGCTCAGAGCACGTAGGAAAAGCTTTCCTCCTGGCTTGCTGAGGTAGACTCAGAGCTACCGTAGCCAGGTTTCTCAGCCTCAGCACTGTGAAGATTTGGGGCTGGAAAATTCTTTGTTGTGAGAGACTGTCTTGTGCATAGTAGAATATTCAGCAGTGTCTCTAGCCCCATCACTAGAGGTCAGTCACAGTCTTGTCTCCCAGTTGTAACAACCAAAACCGCCCCCAGATATTGTCACATGTCCTGTGCAGGGGGATGGGGGACAAAGTCACCCTGGTTGAGAACCAGTACTTGTCAGGACTGGGGAGTGGATGAGTAGAAAAGAGAGAGGTGTCCACAAAGGGGGAGATGCCTTGAGCTTTTCAATTTGGTTGGGCACACATGGGAGTGAAACAAATAATCATTTGCACCATAAACCAAATAATGACTAAGTGAATGTTTCCATTTCAAGAGTCACAAGCTGGGTTCTCTTAGCCCAAATTCAGCCTACAGAAGAGTTTTATTTGACCAACAACACTGGGAATTGAATTTGCACCCTTGGGTGGAACCTCAACTCTGTAGTTCAAGGCCTCCACACTCCCTTACTCCATTATCTCATATTTGATGTCTTTCTGAAATTATGAGACCTATACTAAAAAGTCTTTGTTTATCTGAAATTCGAACTTCAATAGAGGTATCCTGTATATTTTTTAAAAATTATCTTCCTCCAACCCTAACCCCCCTGTCTTACAGCTTCATTGGTCTGTGGCTTCCGTGTGACCCCTGTGGAGATCAAGAGGTGAAGACTTCAGGATTAGATATCAAATTCCAAGCAGAGATCATATCTGATGAGCACCCTTTGTGTGTCACCACTGCATTGCATTTTAAGCTGTTTTAATGAATGTCCCTCAAGTCTGGGGTTCTTCATGTGATAAAAGTATGGCAAGGAATAACATTATCTCACACCATTTTGCACAGTGAATTCCCTGGGCATCTGCTCAAGCTTGGGTGTGGAGTTAAGTGGATACAGAGCACCCAGGAAGCTTTCTGTGTCCTCTGGTTGCTGCTAGAGTGTTTTCAGATAAAGAGTATGGTCTGAGAACATCCCCATAGAAGTAGCATCTTTTAAAGCCAAGACATGAAGGATGAGGATGTTTTCCTACATCTGGTTGAGAAACTCTGCCAAGGAGGATGGGAGCGTGCTCTGTGCACAGACGGAAGATTCTCTATCTGGTTTCCATCAGAAGCAGGAGAGGAATTGGATTTGTTTAGCAGGGTCTCTCAGACTTGACACTATGGACAGCAAGGTAGGATATTTCTTTGTATGGGGATGGTCTTGTGCATTGTAGGACATCTAGCAGCATCCCTGACCTTTACCCTCAGATGCCAGTAGCATGTCTCCCCTACCCCCACCCCTTCACCACAGTTGTGTCAACCAAAATCCTCTCCATACATTGCTAGATGTTTTCTGGAAGGTAGAATTACTCCAAGTTGAGAACCCCTGTGCCAGAAACAGCACCATGAGGATGAACTAGGCCACACATGTCTTAAGTGTCAGGCAGTAACTTAATTGTGAAAGTCACAATCAGTCTTTTAGTATAAGTATGTCCCAAATATTGCATGAGATATACTTATGCTTAAAAAAAAAAGTGTTCATTTGTCTGAAATTCAAATTTAACCAGATGTCATATATTTTTTATTTGCTAGTTCTGACAACCCTAGTCCAGGGTGAACTGAAGAGAACTCATTCCATCTAAGTAGATCATATTATGGTTTGCAGATTTGACCAAATGTTACCACTAAGCAAAGGCAGAGCTAGCCCTAGCGTTGCCAGACCTTCTGATTTTTGAAAGGGAAAAAAAAAATCTGAATTTTTATGTGAAATCCAGTGATTTTACAATGCTGGCAACCAATTCTAAAAGAAACCTCTCACAATGCCCCATGGAATGAAGTAAGCACATTTACAGGCTGCCTCAGCTCAGGGGACAGGCTCACAACGTGACAGTGGAACGGTGAACGTTTACTGAGTCCATGTGAGAAACCAAGTACTGTTCTTAGGGAATCTCTAAGTCCTCCCATTGACTGGGAGGCGTACATGATTATCATCCTCTCCATGGAAGACATTGGGAAAGTGAGGGCCAGAGACTGCATTTTGACAAAGGCCACAGAGTTAACAAGTGGCAGACTGGGATAGTAAACCAAGCAGTCTTCACCAGCATTGGTTTTGGTGCCCATGACACTGAACCTTTTCAGAAGAAAGCACTGAACAGATGGCTTTCCCTAAGGCATCATCATCACCATCAGCTTAAAAAGATGGTTCTCAGTACCTCCTTCCAGACACGAATTATGTCCTCCCCAAGGCCGGAACAGGATCAGTAAGAGTATCATGGGTAGCCATATCAGAACTAAGGCTAAAGTGAAAAGTCAGTAATACTGGCCCAGCCTTTATTTAAAATGTTAATATTTTGTTCATCATGGATTTGGATTTTTTTGACATTAATTTAGATGTTTTTCTAAATATTGCACTATGATATTATTTTATCTCCACAACTAAGATTTTTTGGTTCTCTCTTAAATTTTTTATCCAGAGTGAGTGTTTCACTTACTTCATCCATCTCACTTACAGATAGCATTTCCATGTTTCTGGATAACTTTTCCGATTTCTGAAGTTTTATGAAGGAAAAGTTTTTTTTCATACTCAAAAGTATTCATTACCTCTTTATTCAAAACAGGGGGAAAAAACTAGCAGTAACTGAAAGGTCCAACATAGGGTAGTTGGTTAAGTAAACTGCAGTATACATATAGGAAGAAATAGTCTACACCATTAAAAGGATACTTACAAAGAGGTTTTGAAATGACACAAATAATAAAGTGAAAAAAGAGAATAAAATTATATTTGCAACATGATCTAAACTATGCTTTAAAAAACAGGAAAAAAGAAAACACTGGAACAAAACACAGCAAAAGGAGACAAAAAATCTAAATTTGTATGTGAAATCAAGTGATTTTACGATGCTGGCAACTAATTTCCGCCCCCTCCCCCACAAAATCCACCATGAGCCTGTTCCCCAAGCTAAAGGCAACCCACAGACCTGCTTGCTTCATTCCAAAGAGCACTGTTAGATATTTTTTGGGGGGAGGATTAATTGCCAGCATTGAAAAATCACTAGATTTCACATAAAAATTCAGATTTTTTCCCCACTACTCTCTGAGGGAATTACAGGTGGTTATTATTTGTTTCTTTTTAAAGGTAGTGTGGTACCCTAAAAACAAATATGGGTTTTGGAATCTGCAAATCTGTGTTTAAACTCTGACTTTGTATCTACTTTGAGCAAGTTACCTAACTTCTCTCCACCTAAAACTAGCTACCTCACAGATTCATCCATGAGTCTTTACAATTATGTGTATATGTAAATGCACACACATACAGCACATATATAGTGATTTGCATAATGCTGAATAAAAGTGAGGCTCAATAAGTGTTATCAGATGCTTATTAGTAGGTTATCAAACATTATACTTTTTCAAAAGTCGCCAATAGGAAAGGTTATGAAAGCCCCTTTAAAAAAATCCCCTTGGTAGAGTTAGCTATCAACTGGCATTTCCCAAGATGTATATCCTGTGGGGAGTGGGACACATTTGAGAGGCCCGTGGAGACAAAGAGAAGGATGTAGGGATGGGAGGATGCAAGAGTTGAGGCTAGAGATGGTTCTGTTTCTCAGTTATGAGCAGGCACCATCTCCATCTCTCCTTACAAGAATGCTACCTAGTCCTCTTTTAACTACTCCTGTTTCAGGAGCTGGCAAGTGTTTTTCTCATCCCAGGCCCTGGAATCTAGGTGGCACCCCCTTTCTACTGAACTATTCTCATAATTCAAAATAGAATCTGCTGCTTATCTCACTCCAACTGTTCTCTCTCAGTATGTAGATCCCTGAACCACTGGAGGAAGAAAGGAAGACTGAGCTTTTGGAAATAAAAAGTGAGGATGAAAAGTGAGAAATCACTCAGAAAATGTTATTTTCCATTATTCAGTAGCTCTGCTACCCATTCCCAATGATGACAAGGAGTCTCTAGATCTGGGGTCACAGATTATAGCCTGGGGGTCAAATCTAGTCTGCTGCCTATTTTTTTAAGTAAAGTTTTATTGGAACACCATGGGTTGACAGCCTACAGTTGCTTTCATTCTATGCAAACAAGGTTGGGTATTTGCAACAGAGACAGTCCAGCCCTCAAAGTCAAAGATATTTACTATCTGGCCCCATACAGAAAATGTTTGCTGACCCCTGCACTAAACCATGAATAAATGATCAGAGCAGAGTTTAACCACTTTTATTATCTGCTAGTTAAGCAATAAACTGAATAGGTCAAGAAATGCATTTCCCATTTCTCCTTTCTTCTCAGATGATCTAAGAAAGACCCAGGGAGCAGATGGCATTTCGTTTATAAAATAGAAGACCACATGTTAAGCCTATCATAATGGGTGTAAGTATGTCACTAACAACAGAGGAGAACAGTTAGCCTATGTTAACTTTTAACCTAATCCATATTTCTAATCTTATAGAAGGCTAATATTTCAGCTGAGTAGCCTATGTTTTTTACAGTGATCAATATATACAAATATTGACTGAACCTGGATTCCTAATTGAAATTTACAGTGGTTTATGTGATTAAGCACACTGTCATTTTCTGTTCATACTAATGATAATTATGTACACAGGAAGCCTGAGTTCAAAGATTAACATATAGGCTCAACAAACTAGATCAAGGATCAGCAAACTTTGTCTGTTAAGGGCCAGAGTGTAAATATTTTTTGGTTTTGTAAGCCTCACAGTTTCTTTTGCAACTACTGGACAGCACAAAAGCAACCATAGAAAATATGTAAATGAATAGGCGTGACTGTGTTCCAATAAAACTTGATTTACAAAAACAGAAATTTATGTATAAAAATTGTGTATTTATTCTTGCAAGTTTAAACTTCAGTCACCTTCAAAGTTCATTTGATGCAATATACTTATCAAGATGCTTTTCCCACTGCTCGAAGCAGTTTTTGAACGTGTCAATTTTGATGACTTTAGTGCTTCTGCTGTTTTTTGATTCTCCTCTTTCACATCAGCAAAACGTTTCCCTTTGAGGACTTTTTTCATCCAGAGAACCAAAAAAAAAAAAAAAAGTCACTCAGGGTGAGACCAGGTGAATAGGGAGGGTGGTGTACAGGGGTCATGCCATTTTTGGTGTAAAAACTGGTGAACACTCAGCACAGTGTGGGCAGGTGAGCTTGTAAGTCACGCACCATGAAATGGGCAAACATGTTGAAAGAATCTCCAAAAAAAATTAACTGAAGCCAAATGTAGCCTCTCACAACAATGCTCACTGATAAAACTTATGCCAATGGGTTCCTAGAACACTTACCTAGTGGGGAGGCTATACTACAAGGAGCCCACCCTTCAAAAGATAATTACTAGGTTTTTGTGTCCACCCTCATAATTGAAGTGAGATTCGTGTTATACAACCCGAAACAGGTAGACTAGAATGCACTGCAAAACACATGCCCTCTCTAATGAGGGTGGCTTCTACACAGTCACAGGGGATGTGTACTTAGTGTTGCCAGGCCCCTCCTCTCCTCTGACTTACAGAAAAAAGTCTTGATTTCCTGTTCTAGGTATAAAATGTGGCACTATATTCAAATTCTTGAGGGGAAGGATAAAAAAAAAAACCACTTATGACTCATGAGTCTCTAAACTTCAAGAGTATAGACATTTGGCCTAGATAATTCTTTGTTGGAGGAGTCTTATCCTCCCCACAAGTTGTGATGATCAAAAGTATTTGTAGACATTTCTGTATGTCCCCTTGGAGTCAAAGTCACCCCCTGCTGAGGACCACTGCTATAGCTGAAGCTCACCCTGGGTCACCTCGCAAACTTTGATAATTTTGTCTCTGCTTGGCCTATGTTTCTTAGTATTTGCCTCCATGTATCTTTAATTTTTTTAAAGACATTTTGCTTTGCTTTTCCTTTGGTTCCTTTTTGAAGAGTAGAAAAAAATGAGAGCAGAATGGAAACAACAAAAGAAAAAGACAATATTGAGAGATATTAAGAAGATATGAAAGACCAGAGAGGTGGGACAAGTGGCACTGGAAAATGAAGATTCATGAGGGAAAATGAGAAACCAATGTTAAGACCCTAATCTCTTAATCCAACCAAGTTGTTGCAAAGTTCATAATTTTGTCCTTCTTAATGGCTGTGTAATAGTGATCTATCACAGAAACAAAGAACTGAGTACCACATATTTTTACTCATAAGTGAACCCTGAACAATTATCATAATTCTTTAAGAAAGGGATTGGCAGTAGTGGGATGCTGCCAGGGAATGGAACAGGAGGACACACTTCATCAATAAGGGTACCTGATCTCAAACCAGGTGAAGTGGGGACCAAAGGGAGGCTGAAACTTTACCTGTAAAATGACAGTTGTATACCTAACCCTGAATTGTACCCCAGATCTTTAAAATAAAACTTAAATAAATAAAAATAAAATCCTAGTCTCAACATGTGAGACCCAAATGCACATAAGGAGAAAAGCATCCTGGAAAAATTGAAGCTCTTTTTCCTTAAAATAATTCCTAGATCTTCATGCTTAACTTGGACCCACATTCTTCATATGGTGATTCACAACTAATGAAACTGGGGAAATCCAGTATTCAGATATGGCTGTTACGAGGTTTCAGACATATGCTATAGATCATTCTCTATCCATCCCTCCTTTTATCAATCGCAAATTCATTTCTGCCCTTAAAATGTGTTTCATTTGCCTAGCAGCACTCAGAACGTTTGTGTGATACCAGTGTTGTTCTTATATTAAATAGTTCATCTTCAGCACCATATTTCAAATTCTGCATCCAGATAAACTACTTTAATTTTCACAATAGTCAGCTAAAACCAAGTAGATTTCCCCCTCTTTCTGGACCCTAAAATTGCCTTATAAATATACCAAAGTTGTCGACTTCTCAGATGAAAGCTGAATTCTTTCAGGGTATAATATATATATATCAGTATAATCGTATCTGCTGGGGTAGAAGAAGAAATTCTAACAGGCAAACGTCAGCATTCTAATGTAGGAGGTAAGTACTTTGATATACAAAGTGAAATGTGTTTAATTCCTGGTGATTCATTCCCACCCCCATGGTGAGAATCTGCACCATTCAAAGTAGAGATTAGGACAGCTTGTCCCCAGCTAGGTTTACTGCAAGAATCTGAAGGACAGAGGTGTCGAAGTTTCAGCTTTTGAGTTTCAAAACCAAGATACCGGAGAAAAGAAAAAAATTTGTTTTAAGTTATAAAAGAATATATGATTAGGGAGAGCAAGTTTTTTCCCATTCAATAAGCTATTGGGAGAAGAAGAAGCAAAACAAACAGATTTGGATGCTGATAGAATTATAGGTCCCTGGAAAGGATCCCCGGGTATTAGGTCATATCCACACAGATACACTCACAAACCTCACACGCATATGTATCATGGAATGGCCCCGAAATGGAGGGAAAATGGCAGAAACCCAGAGAATTTTGAGGAATACAAAAGGAAAGGATGCTGGGAAACCTTGGGTGGAACTCAAAGAGGTAGCAAGATTTGTGGAGACATTCTAAGTCCAGCGTGGTGTGAGACAATGGAATAGAACAAGCCGGGAAAGTCAGGTTGGCCTGAGGGACTTCCCAGTACATATGCTCATTCACATCCAGAATGAGTTTGTCTCTTTCTCCCTTTGCATGGCCAGAAATAATGCAAATGCAGCCAAGAGAGCAAGTAGATGAACTGGTCACCTGTACAAGCAGAATGCAGGAGCAAGACATGTGGACTCTACAACCAGAGACCTAGTAGCAACATTCAATAGGGGGTCATCCACGGACAACCTGAAGGCATGAAAGATATTCCAGTCAATGTGCTACTCCTATCCCAACCATCCACTGACCCTAGAGTCTGACTTTAATCTCTTTAGAACATGCATGCATTGTCATGGTGGTGTGACCTGAATTGTGTTCTCCAAAAATTTATATCTTAAAGCCCTAACCACTAGTGCCTCATATGACTATATTTAGAGATGGAGCCTTTCAAAAGTGATTAAATTAAAATGAAACCCTTAGAGTGGGTCCTAATACAATCTGATTAGTATCCTTATAAAAAAAGAATTTTGGAGACACAGAGAAACCGGAATGTCACACATGCACAGAACAAAGACCTTATGAGAACAAAGCAAAAAGATAGCCATCTTGCAGGCAAGTAGAGAAGTCTCAAAAGAAACTAAACCTTATGACACCTTGATCTTGGACTTTAAGCCTTCGGAACTATGAGACAGTAAAGTACCATTTTTTTAATTCCCCCAGTCTTAATACACTGTGGAAAAGAAGGAAGAAGGGAAGACCCTTAATCATCTGAGAAAATTTGGTGTATCAGTTAGAATTAGCTAGGTTATGCTGTGGTAACAAACTGTCCCAAAACTTAAGCCTTGGAAACAAAGGTTTATTCTTGCTCGTGAAAAGCCAACTTCAGGTCCAGGAAACTCTTGGGGAAGCTGACCCCTAGATGGTAGCACAGTATTTGAGGCTATTTCAATTTTGAGGCTATTGTCTACTTTCCACAACTGAAGGGAAGGACAGAAAGAGAACGTAGATGATTGCACACCTACTCTTCAATGCTTCCACCCAAAAGTGACCCATTTCCACTCACATTGCACCGGCAAAAAACTGTCATATAGTCACACATAATTTCAAGGAGGTGGGAAAGTGCCATCTTCTCATACACCCAGGAGGGGAAACCGGAATTACTGGTGAGTAATTGAAATAAACATAACATAAACATATTGACCTAGATTGCCTGGAATTAACTAAGAAGCAACTCATTTCCCACCTCTTATTGGTATAGGAGTTCAGAAGAGGAAACACATTTAGTCAAAGAAAAATAAAGTTACATTGCCTTCACACCTGAATTTTCCATCTGTGATTCTGGGATTGCTAACACAAGTTTAAGGTCAGGACAATTTGATTTCCAGAATTGTAGAATTTCCATCTTGTATCAGTTATCTATTACTATAATAACTATATAATGAATATCCATAAAACCCTATGTTTATTTTGGCTCACAAGTCTGCAGTTTGGCTTAGCATGTCCTCTGGACTAGGTCAGGCCCAGCTGATGTCAGGCTGAGCTTGTTCATGCATGTTGGTCAGGTAGCAGTTGGCTGGAGACTGGCTGGTCTAGGATGGCCTGTGCAGGAAGGACTCAACTCTCTTTCATTTAATTCTCATCTACTAGCAAGCTAGCCCAGGCTTATTCGCATGGCTGTGCAGGATTCTGAGAACCTGAGAGAAAGAGAGACAAAAACCATTAGAGAGAGAGTGAGACAGAGAAAGAGAGAGAACTGAGTGGCTCAGAAACAACATCTCATCACTTCTGCTATATTCTACTGGCCAAAGCAAGATACCAGGGCAGCAAATATTCAAGGACTAAAGAAATAGATTCTACCTCCTAATAGAAAGAGCTTGTAAAAGGTGCAGATACAAAAAGAGATGGAGAATTGGGGTCATTTTTATATCCATCTATCAACATGTGGAGGGAGGCTTAATCCAAAGGTCCAGTAGTTCTTAAATTTGAGGATACAGCAGTCACTGGGAGCACTTGTTAAATAACAAACTGCTAAGGACCATTCCCAGACTTTATGACTCAGTAGATCTGGGACCCAAGAATTTGCTTTTCTAGCTAGTTCCCTGCTAAGACTGATGTTACTGGTCAGGAGATAAATGGTTTGAGAATGACTACAATAGCCTCACTTGCAAATCAGGAAAACTACAGACATAAAAAAATTGCCTGGGTTATATATTATGTTTGGGCCAAAGCCAGAAATAGACCACACATCTTTAGCCTGGGCTTTCTTTCCATGATACCTAACTCAACTCTACAAGTCCTTGCTTTGTCTTTGTTTGCCTCTGCACTGGATATTGTCATTATTTTTATTGTAATCATTAGTGATGATTAAAAAGATTGAGGCATGACAAGGTGTTTAACATTCTGTCCAAAGCATATTAAAAGGTGTGGGCCCTGCCTGAGAGGCACAGTCTCAATCGTAGCCAGGCATGTATTACTCTACCTGGCAAGCCCCCCTCATATCACTCTTAAATTAAGCAGTGCCTGTCAACTAAGCCATTAATCTATCCAAGAGGTCAAATGTGTCCCCATGAATCACACGTGAGCTCAGCGTTCCCAGGTGAGAGCTCAGCAAATCCACCTACATTTTCCCCAATCTTAACAGATGGTTTTCATTATGTCTTCTGTTGGTCACCACAAGGTACAATCTCTATCGAAGTAACATGACATTTCCCTTGGTAACCATGCTACATAGCAAATTTTCCTAATTATTCTCTCTGCCAATATGCCTCGTTCTTGGACCATGACACCTTTAGGATTCTCCCACTAAGTTGGTTTAATGTCACGTCCTTGGGTTTTCTTGAACAATGCCACAAAGTTACTCTCCCATGAAAATCACCATCCTGTTTGTTATTTAATTCAGGTGTCTCTCCATGCCCCTGCGTGAGATGCCTTTCAAACATTCAGGTTTGTGAAGTGCTTTTCATCCCAAGGATTGGAAATAATTTGGATTTCTTCAGTAACTAGTGGAACCAGTTGTACCACCCTCCCCCTTTTCGCTTTGTCTACCAGGAACCTCTGAGACAAATTTGGAGCTCAGTTGTGGTTGAGCTTGGTGATATGCTTATTAAATTCTTTTTTATATTTCCTTGAGTTTGCATTTTAATTTCTATTTTCCCTGACACCAAATTTCTATGTTTATTTATTTTTATTTTTCATGTTGTTTGTTGCTTTTGTATGTGTGTACTACCTCTTATTCTTTTTAGCAAAAAGCAGGTTATAATTAGTATAAACATTCACCATATTCCCAAGTTAAAGAAAACATTGATTAGCTACTACTCAGCAAGCTTGAACCCTCAATTAAATTTCTTAGCATATGGGAAATGGAAGAGGAGCCTGGGAGAAAAGAAAAGACACCTCCATTTTGGGTAAAGAAAAAAATAAATCTCAAGAAGAACCATTTTTATGTCACAGGACTGGGAAAATTTAGAAAAGCAAGAAGTCAGAATTGGAAGTAATTCCATGTGACTTTGAAACCCCTTCTCTGTGCCACCACAGGACAAAGAACTTACCTGTGATGCTCCAGAAACTTCAGAATGTGGTTTGGCAGGCTTTCTACTTTTCACAGTACTTGGAAAACAAAATGTTCTGTAGAAGCACTATACAGTGTTATATTACCCAGATGCAAGATTTATGACAGACTCAGAGGGAAAAAATAAAAACAAACACCTTTATCCTTACTTTAACTCCTAGCCCATGCAATCCAGGTAAGAATAGGGTTGATTTGTTTGTTTGCTTGCTTTTAGTCAAATTAGTCCTTAAATAATTTTACATGGAAAGAATCACACACTAAATGGTCCCAAGAGCAAGTATTTTTGGATGATCCAGAATCAAGGGCTATTTGACCTTCTGGATCTGTGGTCACTGTTTTCATCTAAAAGGAAACCATCAGAAGAGGATCCAGTGCTCAAAACATTCACTTTTCCATGCCAAATTACTTTTACTCTTCCATTTCTTCAAAGATGGGCAGACGATGACAGCCTTGGAGTGATGTCATCAGCGTGGAGTATCCCTCAAGGTAGTAAAAGAACGCAAATGTTGCAAGCTGGAGGATGAGAAGAGACCCTCATGTCAGCAGGAAAGTGAGTACAAACATGCAAATGGCGGGGGTGAGGGGGACTTCTTATCATGATACAATCCCTTCTGACTCATCCCAGCTCAGGGGATGCAGAGACACAAGGGAGTACAAAGCGATAAGGTTTCCCTTTCTGACTCAAAGTCATGTTTGAAGCATTTCATTAAAAAATTGCAGAAAAAAATTCATCTCTCATTAAACATGACAGGAAGGGCTTAAGACATTCTTCTTCTACACACCTTCTCATTATGGGCAATGCTGCTGCCCATGTCACTCATAAACCAAAAGGTCACTTCATCAGCAAGAAGGATCCGTAGCAGAAAACACTGCAACAACAGCCCCCGGTGCAACATCTAGTCAATCTTTCTCATTGGCCCACAGCTTCTCTCTCTCTCTGCTCCAAACAGAGGAGTTGGATTTTGGGGGGACAAATGTTTCTCTTTTTTCTCATTGTTTAGAATCTCCTATGTTTAATATCAGAAAATGTTAACCTCATCTTATCTCTAGAAATCCTCATCTAGAACCACGACACAGGTTGCCCTATTTCCACCCTCATCTCTAAGTCCAACACCTCCAAGGAACTTTCTCCAATGTTCCCTTTACCCTCCTACAGATCACCAAAACTCACTGCTCCTGCCTCTGAATTTTCAAACCCCCTACTTGTCTATAACACTCGTTTGCCATGAGTGGATGTTAACTACACATGTGTGCACAGATGAGTGAAGGTGGGTGCCGGCATAGGCAAGTGAGTGAAGGTGAGTATAGGTAGGGACAGGTGAGTGAAGGTGGGTGCAGGTAGAATAGGTGAGTAAAGGTGGGTGCAGGTAGAGACAGGTGAGTGAAGGTGGGTACAAGTAGGGACAGGTGAATGGTAGTGGTTCAGGTAGAGACAGGTGAGTGAAGGTGGGTACAAGTTGGGACAGGTGAGTGAAGGATGCAGGTAGAGGCAAGTGAGTGAAGGTGGGTGCAGATGAGTGGTAGTGGGTACAAGTAGAGAACGGCGAGTGAAGGTGGGTACAGGTAGGGACAGGTGAGTGTGTGCAAGTGCAGGTATGGGCAGGTGAGTGAAGGTGAGTGCAGATAAATGCAGATAAAAGAGGGTGGTACAGAGGGATCTTGCCTCAGAATTCTAATTCATTCATTCAATAAATGAATGTTTATTGAGTGCTATTTGCTTGGACTTTCCTAAGAGCTGAGGACCCTGCCACACAGGAAGTCTGCTCTTGGGAAACTTACAGAATGTCAGAGAAGAAAGGCACTAAATTGATTATTCAATGTGTTAGTTATTTTCTGTTGTAAGAAGCACTTCAAGGGAGAAAAACAAAGTCCTTGAGAAGGTATCTCAACCAAACCTGACCAAAGTATCAGGACAGGAGTCCAGGAAGGCTCACTGAGGACTTATCAGACATTTAAGTGTTAGATGGTCAAAGAAAAGAAAAGAATGTTAGTGAGAACAGCACATACAAAGGCCCTGAGGCAGCATGGAAGTGGGTTTTTTTCTAAAAACCTCAAAGACTAGCATTGTTGTAACAAAGAGAAATTGACCCTGATAGAGGTTACATAGAAGATCTAGATCTATGTAAGACTTTATTCAAAGATCCATTAACAGTCACAGAAATGAGTGATTACTGATGTGATTACTTAATAAGAAAACTAAAGGTAGGATTTTAAAAGACATTTCTAAAATATGAAGAATTGGTGTGGCCCTCGGTCAGCTGGCCCCTGCTTAGCTTTTCAGCCTCACCACTCCAACCTCACTCACGAAGCTTGGGTTCCCTGGTCCTCACTGTTCCTTGAACAAACCAAACATGTTCTGGCTCTGGGGCCTTTGCATTTTCTGTTCCCTCTCCCCTCCCCACCCCACAGCCACATGGCTTCACTCATCCCCTCACTTCACTCACATTTCTGCTCAAATGTTCCCCCCTTCAAATAGGTCTTCTCTGAGGAACAGATCTAAGAAACAGCACACTCACTTTCCAGTCTTTATCTTGCTCTGTGTTTCTCCAGAGTCCTTGGGGCTTACTGCCATTATGTATACATTCACTTGTTCTTCAGTCTGTGTTTTTCTAGACTCTGAGTCACACAAAGGCAGGTTCTTTGTCTTGTTCACTGCTCCGATGCCAGTGCTCGTGTGCCTGGCCCTGATGGGCACTCAGTGACCATGTGCTTAGAAACAAATTCACAGTGAATGGACAGAAGGGGAGGCAGGCTGGATTCAGGGCACCTAGTTAGGATTTGCAGTCATTGAGTCAAAAGGGAGTTGATAAAGAAAAAAAGACTCATACACAATGGACTCCAATCACCTTTTGTTCTGTGCCAAGCATTGCGCTGGGATCTCAAGGTAAATTTTCAAGTGCATATAAAGTTCCTGTCACAAGAGAGTCTGAACCTAGGAATTTGTACTATGATATGACATATGATATGGAAGAATATGATGGGAAACAGGAACTTCCAGTAATTGAATACTTGCTAAAGACCAGACACTAAACTCGCTACCATACACATTCACCCCTTTAACTTGAACCAGTATTATTTTTATCTCCATTTTACAGAAGAGGAAACCGAGGCATAGAGGTAGAGTTCACTGACTATATGAGTGGTAGAGTGAGAATCTGGACTAGGTTTATATGGTTCCAGAATCCATGTTATCAACTATGACTTCCTCCTACTGCCCTCCACCATTGACAGCCTGGGGGGAGGGGTACTGTAACTTGTCTCTCTCTGTGTCCCCCCATGGCACAAGTCCTGAAAAAGAGCTACCCACTGATGTGGCAGGACTACAAATTGATGCTGGTAGACCTACATATCTATGTCTTCCTGTAGTCATCACAAACCCTTTAAAGCAAATTTCAGTGCCTGAAAAATAACATGAGTCGACATTTTCTCTTTCTAATAAAGAGAACTAGAGTGGCTGGCATTAGCGGGGCACTTACTGTCTCAGCACTGTGCTAGGATTTCACGCCGATCATCTCATTTAGTTATTCCAACAACCCCAACTTCAAAGTGTAAGGACTATTATGATACTAGTAAGGATGATTTTTTTTTCCCCAGATTCAAGGGACTAGACTTTTATCTAAATTGGCTTACTTTAAAAAATAAATTGGCCCAAACTTTACCTGTACGATGACCATTTGTATACCTAACCCTGAATGGTGTTCTATATCTTTAAAATAAAAATAAAATGAATTAATTAATTAAAATAATAAAATAGATAATTAAGGAAATCATTCAAAAAATACTTTTAAAGAGATAGGCGTTATGGATTCAGAAACCTGGAAACTCTCAGAGGACAAGGGGCTCCGGCAGGGACAGATATGGAGCCTCAAACAATCATCTGAGAATTCTCTGTCCACCTCTCGACTGTTTTCCTCAATATCGCCTTCCTTCTCCACCACATTCTAGTCACATGGTGCACCCAGCATTACTTGAGTTATGCATAGTCTACCCACTTTAGGTTCAGGAGAAAGATAACCACTCTTTTCTTTTCAATATTGTGATGAAAGTTCCAGAGTTGTGTTGCACTGGCTCATGTTTGGGATCAGTCATGAGTCCCCTGAATCAATCATTGAGACAGGAAGAAATGGGTACTTGACTGGTCAGGCCTGAGTGCTAATGACCAGAGAGGAGCTGATGATGTGATGACGTGATGGATCAGGTTCCAGATTCCTGGAGCCAGGATGGAATTAGCACCAACCAAGTCGCATGAAGGGGAGGAAAGAGAAGTTCCAAGAGACAACAGGGACTTTGTCACCAGAGGGGATTGAGGATACAAGGCAGGTGAAAGCAACAGATGTTATTCTACCCACTGTTCCTCTTTCACAAGTGAGAAAACTGGAACTCAGAGACGTTAAGCCACAGGTAACAAGCTCATATGGAAATCCATGTAGCTAAGCCCTGATACTTAGTTTTCTACATATCTGCCTACCAGATATTTCTGTGTTCAGTAAATTCTTAAGAAAACAATCTCCAAGATGTAGGAAATTATATCAAAACTCAGAGAATCACTGAATATTACAGCTAGTAATCATTTTAGATGTCATCTGATTTGGGATTTTAAGGTTCAGAGATACTGAGTAACTTATGCATACACAGCCACCTAGACTTAAGTGCAGGTTATTATTTTTTCAATTATTTGTCAAGCAAACATTTATTGTATGCCCGTATTTTCCCATCATGAAACTATATGCCAAGAATACAAACCTAAGTAAAGCATCTTTACTGTTAGGAAGCTTACAATCTTATGGGTCACCTGAACCTTCTCTCAGAACTCTTTAAATGTGACATCAAAGTCTTTTTTTTTAATCTTTATGTTATATATAAATATTATTAATATTTATTAATAATTATAATGATTCCAGTCTTAGTGGTAATAAAATAATAAGAACTATTTCATTTGTTGTTAACTTACTATGTTTCAAACACTAAGCTGAGCATATTATGTAAGTCAAACAGTTTGATTCTGTTAGGGTACCCTTAAAGACCAAAAATTGACCACACAACTTTTCATGCATGGCATTTAACTATTGCATAAATTAAGGAACTGGTCTGGTTGATGTAACAAAGGCAAACATAACAATAGCTTAAAGAAAAGAGATGTGATTTTTTTTTCCTAATGGAAGAGCCCAAGCGCCAACATCCAGGCTTGATATGGTAGCTCTGTGATCATAGGAACATAGGTTCTTCCTTCCTGATTGTCTTGCTCAACACACAATTTCTTATGGGCTAAGATTATGGACCCTGTTCTCACCATTCAGCTCTGCATTCCAGTCAGAGAAAATTCCCTCGCCCTTTAAAGATGTGATTATCAGTTCTGCTCAATACTACTGCCCAGCTCCAACTTAAAGGAGACTGAGAAATGTAATATTTAGCTGGGCCACCAAGTTTCCAAATAAAATCAAGAGTCCTATTAGCAAAAGATCAAGGGAAAAATGGATGTTGAGATCAATTAGTGTCTCTGTCCCAGGAAGCATAACAGGCTGTGGACAGTATGGTCATAAGACTAGACACTAATGGAGGGCAGGGACAATACTTTATATTCATCTTGGTATCCTCAGGGTCTGTTACTTAGGGATGACTTTTACATAGTAGGTGCCTGTCTCAATTCATTAGGATTGCTACAACAAAATACCTTAGACTGGGTAATTTATAAGCAACAGAAATTAATTGATCACAGTTCTGGAGGCTGAGAAGATCAAAGCCCCAGAAGACTCAGTGTCTGGTGAGGACTGGCTCTTTAAAGATAGTGACTTCTAGCAACATATTCATGTGGTGGAAGTTGGGGGGGGGGCTCTCTTAAACTTCTTTTGTAAGGGTACTAGTCCCATTCATGAGGGTTTCATGATCATAATCAAACCACCTATTGAAGGCCCCATCAGTTAATACAATGACATTGGGTAATTAGGTTCCAATATGTGACTTTTGGTAGACCTTATCAGTACCCTATAATGTAGTGGGAGAAAACAAATGATTTTACACATTTGCTTAAGAAAGAAATTTACTCTTAGTGCATTTTCTGTTGCTACAACAGAATACTTGAGACTAGATAATTTATGAAGAAAAGAAGTTTGTTTGGCTCACAATTCTGGAGTCTGGAAAATTCAAGGACATAGCAGTAGCTTCTGATGAGGTCTTCCTACTGGACCGCAACATGATGGAAAATCACAGATACAGACGAGCACTTGTGAAAGAAACCACAAGGAGGGAACCAAACTTTTATAACAACCCACTCTCATGAGAACTGGCTCACTCCCAAAGTAATGGCATTAATCAATACATGATGGTTTTGCCCTTATGACCCAATCACTTCTTAAAGGCTCTACCTTTTAATACTATTGCATTAGCAATTAAGTTTCTGACACATAAACATTTGGGGAACACATTCAAACTACAGCATCTGCATAATGTCTGTCCCCTTAAAGTTTTGTAGGTCAGTCATTACCTTATAGAGTTACTTCTATGACCTGGTTGCCTCAGTCAAAGACTTCTAGTTGTAATGGCAGAAAAATTCTTCAAGACAGTGAGAAAGTGTCCACATTAAATGTGCTAATACATAATAGTAGAAAAAGTCTGAATCTGGAGACTAAAAACTTGCTAACTTAATCATTTAAAGGAAGTATGATCTTGGGCAATATTCTGATTTTTTTCTCCTGAACACTGGTTTAGTCAATTATAGAAAGGGTAAAATTAATAAATCAGCCACATCACCATGTTTTAACACAGCACAAGGCCCTCACCAGAACTGTTGTCATTAAGGCTAAATTAGAAGTCATATGTAAAATATTTGGCATACTATCTGGCACATATTTCTATTCATTGAGTTATTTACTTGTATAATTGTTGTCATTAACAACAATAATAGTAATCAGCAGGGTGCTGCTGCAAAGACCATATATAACAAGAGCAGAACAAGTAATATTTGACTACTTACTACAGGCCAGGAACCATTCAAAGTGCTTCATGAGAAATCGTCTCATTTAAGCCACACATTTAATTCAATCCTTGTGAAATGGGTCCTCTTACTTCTGTCATTTTATAAATAAGAAAATGGAAACACAGAAAGGTATGGCAGACAGACTCCAGAATGGCCCCAATGATCCCTGCTTCCTGATGTTCATAGCCTTGTGCAATCTTTCCCTTGGAGTAATGTGCTTCTACCAATAGAATACTGCAGGATTGAAGAGATGTGACTGACTTCTGTGACTTGATTACAAAAGCTGTAATTTTCATCTTACTATCCCACCCTCTCCTTTACTGATTTTGATCAAACAAGCTGCCATGTTGGGGAGATTCATCTGGCAAAAAATTGAGGGTTGCCTCTGGCCGGCAGCCAGTCAGCGAGAAAGTGAGGCCTTAGTGTCACAACCCTTGATCTGAATCCTGCCAAAAACCATGAGACCAAGCTTGGAAGTGAGTCCTTTCCAGTTGAGCATCAGATGACACCCCTGGATGACACCCTAATTTCAACCTTGGGATAGACCACGTAACAGACGACCCAGTTGTGCCCAGATTCCCAACCCATAGAAACTATGAAATAATAAATGTGTGTTGTTTTAAGCTGCTACATTTTCGAGTAATCTATTACATAGTAGCAGATAACTGACACAAAAGACTACAAAACTTGTCTAAAAATTAAAAAAAAGCAATGATCTGCAAGTGGAGAAGTCTACCGGATATTAAATCATTCAAGAGGAGGAGTGAACTTTCAGCATCTAGCACAAAGTAAAAAATTATGCAAACAGGCTTTCAGGGAAAAGGAACAGCATGGGGAAAGGCCCCAAGATAAAAGATTTTATCTGCTTAAACAAGCACTTTTCAGATTTTAATTCACACAAGTCACCTGGGGTAGTTGTTCAAATGGTGATTCTGATTCACTAGGTCTGGGATAGGACTTGAGAACCTGCATTTCAAGCAAGCTCCTGGGGAATGTCAACACAGCTGGTCCAGGGACCACACTTTGAATTGCACAGGTTTAGACTGTTAGGACATTTATTGCTTACTCAACAAAAAATTAGAAATGCATGGTCCAGAGTGGGTCAAGCTATTATTCCTTTTCCAAGTCTGACACTTGGAAAGACTTGAGATATGTTGACATATGTACAATACAATATCATATAGTGTTATGTAATATAATGTAATACATGTAATTTATATGCATTCCTATATAAGCATACATTAACATAGTTAACTTTTCTACATGTGTGTACACAAAGTTTAGCAATAGGCATGGTCATTGACTAAATAAAGCAGATGAAAGCTGTGAATGGTATGGCCATCATAACACTAAAAGTACAACACATTTATACATATGTATATATTTATATGCAAATATGCATATAAATATAAACATATACGCACAAGTGTATATGAGAGTGACTACTTAAGAACAAGAGCTCAAGACAAGCATGCTTCAACCCTAATTTCTTAGGAGCAAAGGAATCAGACCCTCGCTCACACCCTCCTTGCATGCCCGATTTTCTTTCTCTGACAGTGACACCAAAGCATGACCCCAGTGTGGCCGGTTGCTACAGTGGTACTCCTTGTCACCTAACCTGAAAGAGTAAAAACTGTTCCTGCAGGCCAGCTTTGTCCCACAAAGTTTTTGGGTTTGTTTGGTTTTTTTAGCCTAAACAGTGTTTTTAATCTTCTTTAAATTTAAGATTATTTTTAAATAAGAAAACTTAGCATGAAATCCAGGTTTCAGGATTCTTTAAAAAAAAAAAAAAAAGCAAGCAGAATCCCAGGGAATGCTGAACTCACATCCTCACAAGATGGCCCCTGACTTGAGGTGAGAGCTCATCCCTTTTAGGAGGGATAGGTCACAAGTTGTCCTGCTTCTCTCTAGCCTCCTTCCCTCATTTCCTGGGGGCTCTGAAGTTTGCATTTTTTTTCATTGTTTGTTTTTGATTATGGCTCTTTCACAGTCCACGCATGGGGCAAAAAAGTTCTGGCTACTTTCATCTGACTTCAGGCGGTCACTACACATGCATCTCCCACAAAAAGGACCCAATTTTTTTTTTTGCAGGACTTATTTCCATCCCTTTATGCCTGCCTTGGGGTACAGTCAGACAGTTCCCAGCATCACAGATCTAAACACCCTGTGGTTTTGTACAAGTTGAGGCCTTGTCATTTATTGACTTATCCCTGGGGTCACCTAATACTCTGTTGACCTTCCTGGCCACAATCATGCAATGGTTCAAAGTTTCCGAGAACTACCGGTGAGCACAGAAGAACTATGGATGGATAGAAGCATTGCCCCTTCTCTTCCCCTTAGTCCTTCTAATGTTGACAGCAAACACCCAAAGACTTAACCCCCAGGGGCCTGGTTGTCTTGCTTTACCTTGTTATCTTTATGATACCAAGTCAATGTGTCAAAATTCCCAAACATACTGCATTTTCTTTTCATTGGAATTCACCAAAATGACTCTTTCTGCTACTTGCAAATGCACAGATGATTGAGATGAAGCAGCTCTAGTTAAAATGTTTATGAATTACAAGTGAGGTTAAGCCAGGTCCTACAGGTGACAGATATGGATACAAGTTAGGTGTTTGGGGATGCTTCTGGGTCCCAGTAGACCATTTATAAAGAGTTGAGTTTTCCAGACTTACAGCGTAAGAAGGGTCATCTGGAGTGCTTGTTAAAAATATGTATTCCCAGGGTCCTCCTTCAGAGAGTCTGACTCAGAAAATGGGGCAGGGAGCCCGAGAGCTTCTGCTGTTATAAACTTTCCCCAGATGATTCTGATCATCAGGTAATGCTGAGGCCATGGATCCCAGAAGTTTCTGAGCCTCAGAATTGCCCGGGATGACTTTTACACATCCAATCATTGGGTGCATTTGGAAGCCATCTTTTGAGCTGCGCTTCTCAGAATTGAATGTGCACAGGAATCACCTGAGGATTTGGGGAAAATGCAGATTCTGATTCTGCAGGTCTGGAGTGTGACTTGAGATTCTGTGTTTTTAACAAGCTCCCAGGTGATGCTGCTGGTGAGCGTCAGCCAGGACCGTCCACATAACTTGTGAAACTCGGTGTAAAATGCAAATACTGGGATCCTTGTTGAAAAAGCAGTGTTAAAAGATGTTTCTTCTATAGTCTCACTCTCCATCTGTCTTGATGTTTTTAAATTTGCTCTTTAATGTTGTGCCCCCTTGAGTGAATAGGCATGGTGGTATTCTCATAAAACTTTACTTACAAAACAGGTGGTGGGCTGCAGGCCAATCTTGCTCTACCATCTCTCTCTTTAAAAAGCCCATATTTAGTCCATATTGTCAGTTCCTTATGGGTATGAATTTATTAATCCTAACAGGATCCTAGGTGGTAGGTATGTTGATAGCTTCATAATTGGCTTTTTATGGTAAGGAAGTTGAGGGACAGGGAGGCTAAATAATTTTCCCAAAATCAACAGGGTTTGAGCCCAGCCCATCTGGTGATCCAGAGCTAGCTAGCACATCCAGCCATTTTTCTAAACTGTCTTCTTTAGTCTTAACTCAGACAGTGCTATTCTTCAAATAAAAATTGTTCTAGCCTTTAAATTTCTTTTGTGTGCCTATAAAGACTCCTTTATGGAAGACAGTATTTTTAAAATTTCTCAGTATCAAAGCTGTGTTCATAAGCAAAGAAGATTTTGGATGTGGCCAGTCCCCACCAAAACTCACATTGAAATTTGGTCCCCAATATGGTGGCATTGGGAGTCAGGGTCTGGGGGGGTGGATTTGGGTCATGCAGTTGTATCCCTCATGAATAGATTATTGCCCTCCTCCTGGGTGAATGAGGTCTCTTTCTTATGAGAATGGATTCCTTTCCCCTAAAATGAGTTGTTAAGAGCCTGGCTTCCTTGGTTTCTCAGACTGCTTCTTTCACCATGTGACTTCTCTGTACTCACCATATGGTCTTTTGACATAGCCTGCTCCCTTTCCTCTTTCTGCCATGAGAGGAAGCAGCCTGATGCCCTCACTAGATGCAGCTGCCTAATCTTGAAACTTCCAGCCATCCCATCAGAATTGTAAGCACATAAATGCATTTTCTTTATAAATTACCCAACCTTGGATACTCTGTCTAGCAACCCTAACTTTTGTGTGCATATGGTCTATGACTGTTTTTGTGCTACCACAGCAGAGTTGAATAGATTCCAAACCTAAAACATGAACTATTTGATGCATTACAGGAAATGTTTGTTGATCCCATGGCAGAGGACAGAATAGTGGATTTCAAAATTTGGTCTTCAGAAGTTGAGGGTTTCATATAGCTGATTTAACCCTCAATTTGTTTAAACTAGATCTAAGTCCTCTTAAAAGTGTAAAAAGCAAAACGTGTGCTCTTAAATGTGTTATAGATCATCCTGTAACACCACTGATGCCACTGTCCTTCTAATTTGAACAGTCAGACTGACTAGATGTTATGCAGACCTTGAAATAAATCTTTCAACAAACTTTGGGAATACATCTGAAGTACTTGTAAAAGAATCATGGTTTGTGAATCCCGTAACTCTGCCCATGATCTTCCTCAAAAGTTCTGGGCTTTACACGTCCACTCCCATAAATTCATGCAAGCAAATGTACATGTAAGACATCAGCAATTAAATGCCAGGTAAAGGACAGGTTCATTCGCTCAGAGTGGATGCAAGGGAACAGGTAATAAGATGCTCAGAGGGAATATTTTTACCTAATTGTGTTATAGCTAACATGCTTGTCTTAGTCCATTTTCTATTGTTATAACAGAATACTACATACTGGGTAATTAAAAAGAATAGAGGTTTATGCAGTTCCCAGTTTTGGAGGTTGGGAAGTACACGAGCATGGCACTAGCATCCGGAAAGGACCTTCATGCTGTGTTATAACCTGGTGGAGAGTGTCACACAGCAAGAGGGCAAGAGGGTAAGAGTATGTCAGCTCAAGTCTCTCTCCCTTTTCTTTTTTTTTTTTTTTTTTTTTTTTTGAGACCGGGTCTGGCTCTTTCATCCATGCTAGGGTGTAATGGTGTGATTATAGCTCACTGCAGCCTCAAAATCCTGGAATCAAGTGATCCTCTGGAACTACAGGTATGCACCAAAATACCGGGCTAATTTTTTCTTTTTTTGTAGAGATTAAGTCTCATTATGCTGCCCAGACTGGTCTTGAATTCCCGGGCTCAAGCAATCCTCCCAATTCTGCCTCACAAAGTGTTAGACTTACAGGCATGAACCACCATGCTTAGCCCCTCTTCCTCTTCTTATAAAGCTACAAGTTCCATCATGGAGACCTCACACTGATGACTTTATCTAACCCTAATTATCTAATTACCTCCCAAAGGCCTAACTTCCAAATACCATCCACATATAAATCTGGGGATTTGGCTTCTAACACATGAATGGCATGCCCAAACCATAGCAGTGCTCATTAGACCACCACCAACTTAATGAGATAAATTGTATTACAATCCTCATTTTACATGTGAGAAAATCAGGGGTCAAAGAGGTTATTAACTTGATCATGTCTCCAAGCTGGTAAGTGGTAAAGCCAGGATTCAAACAGACAGTCTCATGCCAGAGCAAATTCTATAAGCCAGAGGCTGGAAAATGTTTTCTGAAAAGGGCCACCAGATAGTAAATATTTTCAGCTTGGCAGGCCACAAGGCCCTGTCACATCTATTCAACTCTGCTGTTGTAGGGAAAAGCAGTCATAGGAAATATGTAAATAAGTAAGTGTAGATGTGTTCTAATAAAACTTTGCTGATAAAAACACGTGGCTGGCTGGATTTGGTCCGCTGGCTGTGATTGCCTTCTCTTACTCTAACCACTAGGGTATAATACTGCTTCTAAAAATGCACATTAGGTAACTAAACCATGTCTGACCACTCAATAGGAGTAGAATAAATAAGCATTCATATTACTGACTAGCATTGTGAAAAGAAGAACAATTGTGTACCTTTGATTGCACTAAACAGTCAACTCTAGCTGTCTTTTTTTTTTTCAGAGCTACATGTATTTCCGAGCTGAAAGACTTCTTTATGTAATTTCATCTTGCCGCCATTCAAGAGGGGGATACTACAACACAATCTCCTCTCCAATGGGATTTAGTCAATCACATCTACAATACAGCTTGACCTCTGCTTTCAAGTGGGGCAGGCGTGGGCGTCTGGGATGCCTCCTGGGTCATAGCACAGCAAGATGCTGCCACGCTCAAGGCAGTAATCAGCTCATGGATTTCAGCCTGACTCCTGGGGTTTGAGATGCCAAAATGTGCCCCAGACTACCTGTCAGCAATTAGAAGCCCAGGAATCAGGGACCAGACTTGCCTGATGGGGAGTCATTTTAAGCATCAGAAAAGTTGACAATTCTTGCACAAGGGTGGGCCTGGCATGGGGGTGGCAAAGGGCGACTCATAAACCATTAAATGACAGAGTCCAAATTGCTCCATTATGATGATGTGATGTGTCCTTTGACACTGGGCTGAAGTCAGACCACATGGAACAGGAGCCAGAGGAAACTGAGAAAAACTCGGTTTTAGATTGAAAAGCAGTGTTCAATCTCAACAGGATCCGTTCTACTCAATTCTACCTCCTGCACTTTCTGGAAGCAAACACCAGCCAGCAGTGTATTTTTCCCCCCAAAGTTCAAGGGGTGAGATGTGAACACAGGCAGTAAAAAGCCCTGAATGTCTGTGGCTTGTAGGGGTCGTAATTCTTTCTCACAAAGTTACCTTTCCTGTTTCTATGAATTACTCTTACATTCTTGTAAGAGATATGGTTTGAGGTATTTATGGTGCATTCAATTCTGCTATCATTGATTTATTGAACGAAACCAGCTCGGGGATATGATGGAAAGGTCCTAATTCCAAAAACTCTTACATCTCCGCTCGAAGAGCATTTTCTGCCCTGTTGGCCTCCTGCAGATGACCAGCCGAGATAAACAGAGGGCACTCCACTCTCTGTTGCAATGTGCGTGGTGATGTGAAGGAATCAATCAGACAAAAGCAGATTATTACAGTGTCTGCGAGAGATCAAACAGTGCTGGCATCCGCACCCACACACGCCTGATTTACAGGCGAGCTGATAAAGTGCTGCAGCTCACTGTCAGGAGAACATGACAACTCCTTGAGCTTGTGGATAAATTATTGCTGAAGCCCATGATAACATTTCTCCACCTAGCAACCAAACATAACAGGATGTGGCTTTTAGTACGAAGAGCCAAATGATACAAAGATGAGACACCCAGGAGCTCTCGGAGCTCTGAAGGCACATTCTAAGATGGAATCGTGAAATCGCAACCTCAAGAAAACACACGTGAAATCTATGTGTAATTAACAACTCCGCAGAGGATATCCAGACCTTTTCTATCCGTGCAGGTACACAGAGGAAGATGCTTTCTTTTATGATGAATTCTGAAATAGCCAAAAGTCACCTTCCACCGAGCTCTGTGCCAAGGTCTGTGCTAACTGCTGCTCGTGCATCCAAATGTTAACCCAAAGTATGGACCTGTCCCGTGCACCTGGAGATAAATGCACCTAGAGTCAACTGGGACCTTAGAATTAAGCAATATTAAATCCCACATTGAGAAAAAGTACCCCTTTTCTGGTTCTTTATTGATTTTCCTAATAAAAGAAGAAGGCTACAGTGTGGTACTAATACGTCTCAAATATCCCTCTAATGCTAGAAAGGAAAAAAAAAGAAAACTCTTTTTTAGACAAAAAAAGGGCAACCATATCTAACTAGAATTTGTGAAACCAACCAAATAGTGTTTTGCCTTCACTATTTTCATTTTTTAAGTCATCGTCTTTTTCAAGTGACTTTGTTTTTCCATTAATGGAGATGATATCAAGTATCTTTTTAAAATAGTTTTTATTTGACACATGAACCACATGAGGGTAGGGAGTTTTGTTTTATTTGTTCACTGTTATATCCTCAGAACCTCAACAGTGCCTAGACAATACATTGTTGATATGCATTTCTTTAATGAAATTAATTAAATGGGGATATTATGTAAATGATAGTATACGTGGCAATAATATGGCATGTAAAAGATGAGCTAGAGAAATAGCAAAATATGTAAAAGCTGTATTCAAACAACTAGTACTGAGGAACACTTCATCATCTCCTTTGATCTTCTTTGTAATCCTCTGAGACAGAAACAATTATTTACATCTTTGAGTACCATTAAGAAAATGGTAGCCGGGCTTGGTGGCTCAGCCTGTAATCCCGGCTACTCTGAAGGCTGAGGCGGAAGGATCGCCGGAGCCCAGCAAGTCGAGGCTGCGGTGGCCGGGAGCAGCCACTGCATTCCAGTCTGGGCGACAGAGTGAGACTCCAACTCAAAAAAAAAAAAAAAAAAGAAAAGAAAATGATACTCATAGACATTATGTAACTCGTTCAACATCATGAGCCTCTGTGCCACAGAACTGAATTCAACCTGAGCACTCGGTCTTAGCTTCGAGCTCTGAACTGCTTCATTCAGCTCCTTCCCTCTCATTTAAAGAATCACATAGGGAGTAGCTGCCATTATTGCCTTTTCACGTGAAAGAAAATTGACTCCCATGAACCCACCCAAGGTCATGCAATGATCAAGTAGCAGGGCTGGGATTCAAACCCAGGTCTGCTTGACTGATTGCCCTCAACTATGCTACTCTGCCTCTGAAAACACTAGGCCCAATGATCATGCAAACTGCTAGAAATTGGATTTAGCACGTAGCTAATCAAAGCCTTAGGTTACACCTGCGTTGACCATGCTAAATGTATTCCAGAGAACAGAACAATCATTTGTTAAGTAAAACAGTAACCTAGCTCAGCACCTGAATGCATTTGAGACACTGCTTACCATTGCCAAGGATAGTGGCCAAAGGTAAAAACAACCTCATTTGTGTTTGTTTTAGAAACATGCAAACAACCCCTACACAAGGAAAAATTGAGTCCTTTGTCTTTTTTTCTGCGGGCATCAATATAAACAACTGTTATCAATAATGAGGAAGGAATCATGCCATGCCTCCTGGGGGAGGAGGAAATGAACAAAGAAGGTAAGAATCCCATTAAAGCATAACCTTCAAAAAAAGAAAGCATGACTCTCATACAAAAATAGAATGAGTATATAACAAAAAATGTATTTGATTCATTAATTAATGAAGAAACGAATATGATGGCAAGGTTGATTCAAAGGAGAAATTGAGGAATGCAGATTTATATCATGAGTTGACTGAATGGATACCAAAATGAATCTACTAAGAAATTAAAAACTGTGTAATATTTATATAGGGTCACGAAACTATAACTGTTTGGGGTTATTTTTGCAGCCAGACAGAAACCTGCAAGTCAACATATACTTGAAAATGTCTGGTTCCAACAAAATAGCAAATTGCAAACTAAACACAGGTGCTTTCTCCTAGGTAATTTATCATGGGTGAATTTGTTCAACGATCACACTGAAAGGACATGAAGTCACTCTCAGTTTTAGTTGCAAGTGTTAGATGATTTTTCTTAATAATCTCATCAAGTTTACACTATTATTTCTGATGCCTTACTTTATATAAGAATGCAGATGCCCCACTAAAATTCTGACTCATGTTTGCAATGGGTCCCCAGAATGTGTATTTTAAAAAACTCCCAAAATGATTCTAGGGCTGAAATTGGAACCCTTGTGCACTGTTTGTGGGAATGTAAAGTGGTGCAGTCATTATGGGAAACAGTGTGGAGGTTCCTAAAGAGAATAAAAATAGAATTGCCATATGATCCAGCAATCCCACTTCTGGGGACACACTCAGAAGAATTCAAAGCAGTATCTTAAAGAATTATTGCACATCCATGTCCATTGCAGCATTATTCACAACACCCAAGAGATGGGTAAACAGTCTACAATTATATTATGAAATGACTAGTTAAGTGATTTTTTAAGGTGCCATTTCTTTATTTTCTGTATGAAGTTAAGTGATTTAAATCATAACTTTTGAGTGTTTCAGTTAAAGATGCTTTCACTTGCAAGAAATGAAAACTTAAAATAGTCTCAAGAATGAAATCACTCTATGAAAAAGATACCTGCACATGCATGTTTATTGCAACATTATTTACAATAGCAAAAACATGGAACCAACCATGCTGCCCATTGAAAGAGGACTGGATAAAAAAAAACATGGTACATATACACAATGAAATATTATGCAGCCATAAAGAAGGACAAAATTATGAACTTCACAGCAACTTGGATGGACTTAGAGTCTATAAGACTGAGTGATCTATCACAGAAACAAAGAACTGAGTACTACATGTTCTCACTCAAAAGCAGACCTTGAACAATTATCATAATACTATAAGAAAAGGATTGGCAGTAGCAGAAAATGCTGGGGGGGAGAGAGTGGAGGTGGAACTGGCAGTACTGGGAAACTGCTGGGGGAGGAGGACACACCTCATCAACAAGGGTACCTGCACAATGAACATTTGTATACCTAACCCTAAATTGTACCCCACATCTTCAAAATTTTAAATGTAAAAAATATATAAAAATGAAAAAAAAGAATGAAAATTCTTTAACAACATAAAGATAAGAGGTCATGTGGGCTCTGGGTCAGGTAGATTCAGAATCTCAAAGATGTCTCCATTAGTGAGGTAGGTTTTATCCCTCCTCTGCATCCTCATGGGGCTATTGGCAAGATGGCTGTAGCACCTGCATATGTCACTTCCTGGGTCAATATATAGGGGAAGAAGAGAGACTTTCTCTTCCTATGGAGTCTCTCTTCTCAACACTTTTCCAGAAAACCCCCCACCCCAGCAGATTTCCCATCACAATTCATTGACCAGAATTATATCAAGTTGTCATTCCCGAGCCAGTCACTGGCAAGGGGACTCTGAATGGGAATCGTTTATACCAATCAGGGGCACTGAAGCATTGTGGTGGAATTGTCTTTCCTTCAGGCAAGTGAGTGAATGTGGAAAGCATATATAACTGAACAAAATTAGCATTCTATTAGAAGGAAATCAGGCCAGCAACTGACAGCATCCAGCACCTTGCATTAAAAAAAAAGTTACAAGAACAATCTTAAAATTAAGTTGCAGTAAAGATGTGTGGGAAGTTACTTGATGCAATGCAAATCTCCAAGAACACTGTTAGGCAATCTCAGCCAGAGAACACAGAACAGAGAGGTTCACAAACTAAAATAAGATGCTTGAATCACAATTCAACAAGTCAATTTAAGACACATGCCAAGAAACAAGGAGAAAACAACAAAAATAATGCTACTTAAAAATGGGCAATCTGCACGAATAGATAATTTTCTAAAGATAAACAAATGGCCAATGAGCATAGCAAAACATACTCAACATCACTAACCATAAGAGAAATGCAAATAAAAATCTCAATGAAGTATCACCTCATACCCAGTAGAATGGTCACTTTCAAAAGAACAGAAAATAACAAGTGTTTGGCTAGGTTGCAAAGAAACTGAAACCCTTGCGCACTGTTGTTTGTAATGTAAAATGGTGCAGTCATTATGGAAAATAGCACAGAGATTCCTCAAAAAATTAAAAATAGAATTCCCATATGATCCAGCAATCCCACCTCTAGGAATATACTCACAAGAATTCAAGGCAGGATCTCAAAGAGACAATTGCACATTCATAATCATAGCAGCAATATTCACAATAGCCAAGAGGCAGAAGCAACCCAAATGTCCACCACCAAGGAACAGATAAGAAAAATGTGGTATACACATACAATGGAATATTATGCAACATTAAAAAAGAAGGAAATTCTGTCTCATGCTACAACATAGATGAACTTTAAGGACATTATGCTAAGCAAAATAAGCCAATCACAAAGGGATAAATACTGTATGACCCTACTCATGTGAAATATCTAAAGTAGTCAAAATCAAAGAAACAGCAGAAAGATGGTTGCCAAGGTCAGACGGAAGGGGAAGGGAACTGGTATTTAATATATAAAGAGTTTCAGTTTTGCAAGAGAAAAAGTTTTAAAGATCTGTTTCACAACAATGTGAATATACTTAATATTACTAAATATGGATAAAATTATATAACATCTGGGATTTGCTGCAAAATAAGCCAATGTTTTGCAATTCAGATCAACAAAGAGTTCTTGAGCTTATGCTAAGTAGAGTTTTGCAAACTGAGAATTATGACTCATTAGCAGGTAAATTGGTTTGATGGACTGTGACTAGAACATTTTTAATGACGAACAGAACAGGACAGAATAGAAAATATTAGAGTGCATGAAATTCTGTAGTGGTAGATTCTGCTCCATGAACCTGATGTTTCAACTATGTGTATGTGTGTCTGTGTGTGTGTGCGTGTGTGTGTGTGTGTGTGTGTGTGTGTGAAAACATAATATATCATTATGTAAAGTGTGTTTCTTACTGTGGGTTGCAGGTAATAGAGACTGAAGATCACAGTTTAAAGCAAAGTCCTAATCACTGAAGAGATAACTGTGAATAGATGCATAGTGTGAAATGCTATGAGCCCTGCAAACAGTGAGATCCAATGTCTATGGAAAGACAAAAGAAGTATTGACTAACTTTGGCGTGGACCTCACAGAACAGGTAATAATGTGAAATGAATGTTGAAAGAAGAAAAGTATATAAAAGGATGAAACGGCTAGCTCTCAAGAAAGGAACAAGGTGGCACAGAAGTGTAAACATACACAGAACATTTGGGAAAACAAAAACAAAAACAAAAACACTGGCGAGGCCGGAAGCCAATCTTCATGAAAGAAAAATGAAAATAAGCTGAACATGGCAATCAAGGAAAGAAAGAAGTTGACAATTCAGGCCAGGTGTGGTGACTCAAGCCTGTAATCCCAGCACTTTGGATTGCCAGAGCAGGATGATTGCTTGGACCAGGAGTTCAACACCAGTCTGGTACAACATAGCAAGACCTCATCTTTACAGAAAATAAAAATAAAAAATAAAAGAAGTTGGCAATTGATTTGAAAGGCCACACATTTATCATTTCTCCCTTTAATCTTCACCATTGATAATCTCTTAGCCAATTTATGTGACAAATCCAGAACTGCTCATCAAGAATTTCCACTTTGAATCTTTGGATCAGCAATTCTGCTGCTAGAATGCATACAAGGAAGGTAGCAGTGGATGAGCACAATGACTTAATCACAAATATATCCATTTATAGCATTACACAAAATGCCAAGATGTTGCAAAGAACCAGATGTTTAATGACAGACATTGAGTAAATAAAAATATGGCCCATCTATAATACACATTCAATTTTAAATGTGATCGAAAAGAATGTTGTAGCCTGAAAAGTTATTTGCAATCTATTGTTAAGCTATAGTCACAGTATGTTAGACAAGATGCACAGACTATCACTACTTTATGGCAAAAAAATGAAAGTAATACTGTAAAAGACGTGTTATTTTTCACTTCTAATTTTAAAAGTGACTTTTTGTTATGATGTAATTATAGGTTACTTTTATTTTTGTCCTTGTATTTTTCTATCAATTCCAAATTTCCTTAAAAGGCTTAAAATACAAAAAGAGTTAAAATATTTTAAAACAACAAAATCATTATGGAATTGGAAATAACCTAGAAATATAGTCTTAATTTATTTTTAATCAGAAAAGGCAAATTAAAATAGCATTACATTATGATTTTTGTCAATAACTAGGGATTAGACAGGCTATTTTTCTGGTCTAACTTTTATATATTTTCTAAGGAGAACATATTCTTTTATTATTTTACTATTTGAAAAATAATTGCTTCTTTAATTCTAACCAAGAAGCTTTGTCTGCTAAGAAATTTTAGAAACTGGAATGTTATGTTATGGCCGATACCCCAAAATCAATCACTAGTGTTTAGATCAGCTCATGTGGATATCTTTCTATAAATTCAAACACATCCAGAGAATAATATAATTTAGCACTTTCAAAAACACTAATTTTAAGAAAATAAATCTTTCACTGAATTTTAAAATGAAACAAGATTTTTTAAGAGTCTATTATTAAATCTTCCATCTAATGATCATAATTTTGCTCATTTTATTTTTGAAATCCATCACTCAAGTGTGTTCCTTGTAGAAAAGGAGAAAAAATATGCAAAATGATAGAAAGATCAAATTATTTTAAATAGGATATGAATTTCTTTTAAGACTGGGTCCAATGATAGGATTTTAAAAGATTAAATTTCACAGATGTAACCCTCAGAAAACACAAGGCATGCACATTACTGTTTTCTACCAGTGACCGATGGTCAATTTCCCAGTACCAGGGCATCTCTCAGCACCGATTTTGGGAGTTACATGACTTATCCTCCTTAGTACTTCTATAGCATCTTCAGTTGTTTCCTTTTCTCTGGCTTCTTGTATTTTTTTCTTCCAAAAAAACACCAGTATCTCCTACAGCATTGGTCCCCAACCTTTTTGACATCAGGGTCCAGATTCATGGAAGACAATTTTTCCACAGACTTGGAGTCAGGGGATGATTTCAGAGTGATTCAAGCACATAACATTTATTGAGCACTTTCTTTCTATTATTATTACTTTGTAATATATAATAAAATAATGATACAACTCACCATTTAAAAAAAAAGAGGTTTGGTTGAAAGTGGTTAGTAAAATAATGAGCTGGCCACACCTGGACTAAAATAAGTGTGGAATTGCCACCAGATGCAACTGTAAGTAAAGTAAAGATGAAGCTCTGTTCACTCGCCCTCCACTCACCTCCAGCTGTGTGACCCAGTTGCTAACAGGTCATGGCACCAGTTTGTGGCCCAGGGACAGGGAACCCCTGTCCTAGATGAGCTTCTCAAACTTGCCTCTACAATGCAGTCAGTTTTAAAGTCCCTGATGCAGGGCATGGTGGTTCACATCTGCAATCCCAGAACTTTGGGAGGCTGATGCTGGAGAATTGGTTGGGCCTACGAGTTCGAGACAAACCTGGGCAAGACCTAGTTTCTACCAAAAAAAATCAAAAAATTATCTGGGCATGATGGCACATGCCTGTAGTCCCAGCTACTCGGGAGGCTGAAGCAGAAGAATCTCCTGAGCCCAGGAGGTCAAGGCTGTGATAAGCCATGATCTTGTCACTGCTCTCCAGCCTGGGTGATAGAGTAAGACCTCAACTCGAAAAAGAAAAAAAAAATTATGCTTAGGTTGCCCTCTCAACCAATTAAATCCCTGTTTCTAGGGGTGGGACCCAGGATCAGTGTTATGAAAACTCGTTAGGCAAGTTCAATATGGAATTGAGTTTGAGAATCACTCAACAAAATCATTATGGAATAGGGAATAACCTAGTAATATATTCTCAATTTATTATTAATCAAAAAAGGTAAATTAAAATAGTAGTACATTGATTCCTCATTTATTCCATTTTCCATTTCTCTTCTTTCAACTCCAAGCCTTGACTTTCAGTTTCCATTTTCTTACCACTCATTCTCATCCTTGTGATGAGCTGACTGGGCCATAGGTATGTTGGATTGCATTATAAAAACTGACTGCTTGAGCAGTGTATCACCTGGAATTTATTTGGTTGCAAGTAACAGAAACTCAACCCAAACTGGCTTCAATATGACAGAAACTTTTGGTTCATATCACTGAAAGTCCAGAGGTAGGAATAACTTCAGGCAAGTCTTGATCAAATCATAAATGATGATACCAGGTGCTGATACCTCCTCTCCACCTCTAGGTTCTGCCGTCTGCCATGAGGCTCCACTCTTGCACTCTTAAGCAAGGTCTCCCTCATGACTGCAAGATCATGACAACAGCTTATGTTCTCACAGGTATGAGGGAGGACCCAAAAAAACAAGAATTATCTTTTGGAGGGTGAGCCCCTTGTAGTACAGACCTTCTCTGCTAGGTAGATGTTCTAGGAACCCACTGGCATCAGTGTACTAGCTAGTGTTATTGTGAGAGGCTGTGTTCAGCTTCAGTGAATTTTTTTCTTTTTTAGAGATTGTTTCAATGCGTTTGCCCATTTCTTGATGGATGATTTGTGAGTGCACCTCCCCACACCATGCTGAGTGTTCAGCAGTTTTTACCAAAAACAGTATGGCCCCTGTGCCTCACCCTCCCTATTCACCCAATCTCATCCCAGCAACTTTTTTGTTTCCCCAGATGAAAAAAGTTCTCAAAGGGAAACATTTTGCCAATGTGGAAGAAGTGAAACAAAAAATGCCAGAAGCACTGTAAGACATCAAAATAGATGAATCCAAAAACTGTTTTGAACAGCAGAAAAAGCTTCTTGATAGGTGTATTACATCAAACAGAGAGAAATTTGAAGGTGACTGAAGTTTAAATATATAAGAATAAATACACAAATTTTAATACATAAATTCCAGGTTTGGGGAGTCTACCCTCTTAGAGAATGAACTGGGACATCCAATGGAGACAGCACATGAGCCGGCATTTAAAGAGCATATTCTGACAGGAAGATAGATAGACAGAATATCTCAATATATATGGGAGATGAGCATAGATCACTAGGGATTCATTCATTCACCCCATAAATATATACTGAGAACCTGTCAGAAGTCAGGCACTAGTCTAAGGATTGAGGATACAACAGTGAATAAGACATATCAGTCCCTTGTCCTCACAGAGCCTACTAAAAGGAAGTGAAAATTCTTTTAAAAGCAAACAAATACATGAAATAATTTGGGATAAAGAAATAAGTGGGTTGGACAACAAACTGAAAACACGTACGTACATCAACCCCAAAGCCAAAACGAAACAAGCAAAGAAAAAAACTTTATAAGAACCTCATGGCAGAGATAAACAATCACATTTCAATAATCAGCCTGAACGTGAATGGACTAAATGCACCACTGAAAGGTCACAGAGTGGCAAACTGGTTAAGAAACCATGACCCAATTATTTGCTACATCCAGGAAACTCATCTCACCACAAGGGACGCATACAGACTCAAAGTTAAAGGATGGAAAGTGAGTTTCCGGGCAAATGGATCACAAAAGAAGGCAGGAATTGCAATCTTAATATCAGACAAAACAACCTTTAAGCTATCAAAAATTTAAAAAGATACAAAAGGACACTGCATGATGATAAAAGTTTCATCCATCAACAAGAAATCCTAAACATATATGCACCCAACACAGGAGCACCAGCATTTATAAAGCAACTACTAAGTAAACTAAAAAAATATATTAACTCTAACACTATTATAGCAGAGGACTTGAATACCCCACTGACAGCCCTAGATAAATAATCAAGGCAAAAAATCAACAAGGAGATCCAGAACCTAAACTTGACACTCCACCAAATGAACTTAATAGATACCAACAGATTATTCCACCCAACAACCACAGAATATACATTCTACTTATCACCACATGGAACATACTCCATACTCCAAGATCAATCACATCCTTGGTCATAAATAAAACATAAACAAATTCCATAAGGTTGAAATATTGCCAGGCACCTTCTCAGACCCCAATGGAATAAAACATCAACAGCAACAAAATTCCCCCAAAGCCCACAAAGACATGGACACTAAACAGTATGAACAGCATGAACAGTTGTTCAGCTACTGACCCAGTAGCTGAACAACTACTGGGTCAACACTGAAATCAAAGCAGAAATTAAAAGATTCCTGGAAACAAATGAAAATGAAGAAACATCTTAACAAAACCTCTGGGATGCCATGAAAGCAGTTTTTAAAGGGGAAATTATATCTCTATGAGCACACATCAAGAAAATGGAAAGATCACAAATTGAGAGCCTAACAAATCACCTAAGGGAACTAGAAAAAAAGACCACCAAAACCCTAACTTTAGCAGAAGAATCCAAATACCAAAACAAGAGCCCAAATACAGGACATAGAAACCAAAAATATCATAGAAAACATCAACCAAAAAAAGTTGGTTCTTTGAAAGAATTAATAAGATTGATGGACCCCTAGCAAGAATGATGAAGAAAAAGAGAGGAAAAAGTCCAAATAAACACAATCAGAAACACAGAAGAGCAAATCACAACTGACCCTGAAGAAATACAAAAGATTATCAGAGATTACTGTGTACACCTATATGAAAACAAACTTGATAACCTAAATTAAATGGAGGACTTTCTGACATCACACAATCTCTCCAGGTTGAAACAAGAAGATATTGAGACATTAAATAGACCAATAACAACCCAGGAAATCAACTCTGTCATAAGAAAACTACCTACAAAAAAAAGTCCTGGACCAGATGACTTTCCAGCAAAATTCCACAAAATATACAAGGAGGAACTGATACCAATCCTACTGAAAGTATTCCAGGCAATTGAGAAAGATGGAATTGTCCTCAAATTATTTTATGAAGCTAACATCACACTGATACCCAAACCGGGTAGAGATCCAACAAAAAAAGAGAACTATAGGCCAATATCCCTTATGAACATAGATGCAAAATCCTCATCAAGATTCTAGCAAATTGGATCCAAAAACACATCTCAAAAATCATCTACCATGACCAAGTAAGCTTCATCTCCAGGATGCAGAGCTGGTTCAACATTCGCAAGACCATAAATGTAATTAAATACATCAATAGCTGTAAAAACAAGAACCGAATGATTATATCATTAGATGCAGAAAAAGTTTTTGATAAAATCCAGCATCCTTTCTTGATAAAAGCCCTAAAACACCTAGGTATAGAAGGAACATACCTCAAAATAGTAAGTGCCATTTACAATAAACCCACAGCTAACATATTGCTAAATGGACAGAAACTGGAAACATTTTCCCCGAAAACTGAAGCAAGACAAGGCTGCCCATTTTCACCCCTCTTGTTCAACATTGTGTTGAAAGTCCCAGCTAGGGCAATTAGACCAGAGAAGGAAATCAGGGGTATCCAAATAGGAAAAGAGGAAGTCAAGTTATCCCTCTTTGCTGATGATATGATCCTATATTTCGAAAATCAAAAAAAAATCTGTCAAAAACCTCCTTGCACTGATAAAGGATTTTGGCAAAGTCTTGGGGTACAAAATAAATGTGCAAAAGATAATTGAATTCTTATACACCAACAACAAACAGGCAACGAACCAAATAATCATGAAGCATAATCCCTTCACGATAGTCACAAGGAAAGAAACACCTCAGCATCTTCCTAACCAAAGAGGTGAAAGACCTTTACAATGAGAACTTCAAAACACTACTCAAAGAAATCCAAGAAGACACAAACAAATGGAAAAATATTCCATCCTCATAGACAGGAAGAATCAACATTGTTAAGATGTCCATCCTACCAAAGGCAATCTACAGATTCAATGCAATACTCATTAAATTACAAATATCACTCTTCTCAGACCTGAAAATGATAATACAGAAATTCATATGGAAACACAAATGAACATGAATAGCCAAAACAATCCTTAGCAAAAGAAACAAAGCAGGAGGTATCACATTTCCAGACTTCAAACTTTACTGTAAAGCTACAGTAATCAAAATAGCCTGGTATTCGTACAAGAACAGGCACATAGACCAATGGATCAGGATAAAGATTCTGGAAGCAAAGCCTCAATTTCTCAACGAATTCATCTTTGACAAAGCCTCCAACAACAACCACTGGGAAGAGGACAACCTACTCAACAAATGGTACTGGGAAAACTGACTGATGACATGTAGATGATTGAAACAGGACCGCTACTTGACACCATACACAAAATTTAACTCTAAATGGATCAAAGACCTAAATCTTTTATAGTAAAAACCTCAAACTATAAGAATTATGGAAAATGCAGGAGACAACCTTATGGAAATTGGAACTGGCAACCAATTCCTAATCAAAATCCTAAGTTCCCACACCATAAGAAATAAGATAGACAACTGGGACCTCATCAAACTAACAAGCATCTGCAAAACCAAAGAAATCATCAAGAGAGCAGGGAGACAGCCCACAGAATGGGAAAAAATATTTGCCAACCGTACATCTGACAAAGTCCTAACATCTAGGATCTACAAGGAACTCAAACACACCAAAAAGAAAAAAACAAACAGCCCCTTTAAAAAGTGGGCAAAAGACATGAATAGACACTTC
>NW_007248390.1:2656878-2706325 GCF_000164805.1 Carlito syrichta
GAAGACAGTGTGGTGATTTCTGAAAGAACTAGAAATTAACCTTCCATATGACCCAGCAATCCCCCTATTGGAAATATACCCAGAGGAATTCAAATCATTCTACAGAAAAGATATCTGCACACACACGTTTGTTGCAATAGCAAAAACATGGAACCAATCAAACTGCCCATCGAAGCTGGACTGGATAAAAAATATGTGGTACATATATACACTGGAATATTATGCAACCATAAAGAAGGACAAACATATGGACTTTGCAGCAACTTGGATGGATTTATAGTCAATGATACTCAGTGATCTATCACAGAAACAAAGAACAGAGTACCCTATGTTCTCACTCATAAGTGGACCTTGAACAATTATCATAATACTTTAAGAAAGGGATTGGCAGTAGTGGGAAACTGCCAGGGGATTGGGGGTGGCATTGGCAGTTGAGGTAAACTGCCAGGGGAGGGAGGGGCACACCTTATCAACAAGGGTACCTGCATAATGAACATTTGTATACTTAGGCCTGAATTATACCCCACATCTTTAAAATTAAAAAATTAAAAACAAAAAACAAAGAAGTGGGTTGGTATAGTACAGACCAACTTGAGGGAATAGTATGCCTTGTTACATACAAAGATGTCATGGTCAGTATTCCCAAGTTATCCTGTGGTAACAAACAGCCCCCAGTACAAGAGGTTTAAAATAGCAAATGTTGATTTCTCCCTTATGCTACTTGCCCAATACAGGTTGTTAGGAAAGCTCTGTGCATTGTAGTCACTGGAGATCATGATAGTTTTGTACTCTACAAATTAATATACCCACAACTATGTTTCTTAGAGTTCCTTTTTTGTATGGCTACAGACTGTGGTTGACCACAAGGGAAATGTGTGTGAGATCTGGATGACAGAAGCAGAGAGCTCACCAGATCTCCTTCCTCAGCATCTTCTAGGTCCTGAGCCAGATGCACATGCAGCTCCATGACAGAAGTCATCTGCTTCTGCAGATCCACATGACTGAGGTTGGAAGTGGTGACAGATAGATACAGATTTCAGGCCATTTTCGAGTCTGCAGTCTGTCTCTGTTCTTCCCCAATTCACATCCAGCTTTTCCTCCTGCACCTACAACTTTAGGCCCAGACCCATTCCCAGAGGCAACCACCACAGATGTCTTAACCAACTCCCACAACTGTGCAAATTCTAAACCCTGTAACAAACCCCATACTCCACATAACTCACACAGTTCTACTTCCCTTATCAAACACCAACTGATACGGGGGTCCAGGCTGGCACAGTAGCCATTACAGGACCTCACATTTTGTCCTGAGACAGAACAAGATTGCTGTAGAGTCTCACGACAGCAGTTGACTGCTCTAGCCTGAAATTAACACATCACTTCTGCTCACATATCATTGGCTGGAACCAGACATCTGGCCCACCCAGGCACAAGGGAGCCAGCAAGCTCTATCCAACTCTATGCCCAAAAGATGGAGAGACAGAGATATTTGGCAAGCAGCACTGAGAAGCCCCACAAAAAGATTCTCCAAGAAGAGGAGATGTGAGTTAAAGAATGAGCAGGGACTGGGTATTTGAGGGGCTAACAGGAAGGCATTCCAGGCAGAAGAAAGAACAAATGCAAAGATTCTGGCAGAGGAATGAACTTGGCCTCTTTCGGGAGCAGAAAGAAAGCCAGTGAGGCTAGAGCAGATGGAACAGGCTGATGGTGATTCAAGACCTCTAAGGTGAAACTGGAAGTTGATGAAGTATTTCCAAGCAAGGAGGTAATATAACAAGATTTAAGCTTTACAACAACCATTGTAGCTATAGTGTATAGACAAGAGTGCAGAGCACAAAAACATCAAAACTGAAGACCCATTAGAAAGCTGCTACTGTGATCCGGCTGAAAAATAATGGCAACTGTAGCTGGAGATAGATTCAGTGTACACTTCACTCCTCTGGAAGAACCAAGGGTTGCAACTCATGGTCCCTTTCCCAAGTTCCCTTCCAAGTTTCTTTTTTCTATTAATGAGCCATCCATTGGCCACATTACAGATTGAGCACTCAAGTCACTTTTGACTCCTTAGTTTTGGTGGTTGACACAATCACTTCCCCTGGCAGATGCCCTTGAGTTGTTTTAGCCTTTCTGAGCACACCTCCCTTGGTGAACAGGTACTTTTGCTACTAGGCTGTCACTTGCTACTCTCTCTGGAGGACTATTCTCTGACTACAGGAAGTTTACACCCCATGTGGCAGCCCTTAGCCAATGACTGGCCAAGGCAGGGGTAGGAATGCTCCCTTGGCTCAAGCTGTAATCAGCTTGGAGGTATTGCTTCCATTCCAGAGTTTCCCTGCAGGATCAGGTTGAAGGAACTCTCGGGACTTTACCTGAAATCACAACCTTGCTTGGCTTCTTTCCCTTCCCTGACTGTTTTCTTCACTTTTCTACTCATTTCTCCAGGGAGTATGTCCCTGATGAAGCACAGAGTTCTGTTGTGGCAGAACTGAAGCTGAGGCATGTCTCGTATACAGTCATAAAGTTCTTTAAGTCTCTGTTTCTAATTCCGGTACCCTAGGTTACATACATATACTTGACCTTATAGTTTGCTGCAACATAATTCTAGCTTATTTTTCTTTTATTTAATTCATTTATTTAGCAGCTATTGTGTGCCTATTATATTCCAGGCTCTCTATTTAAATTTTTCTTCCATTAATTTGCCCTGAAACATTTCCATGAGTTCACCTCATTGATCAAAACCTTTCAATGGCTCCTCATCACCTAAAGAAGTTTTTCTTTAGGCTTCAGTAGTTTCCTTGTTTAAAAAAAATTATATATATATATACATATATATGTATGTATGTATGTATTATATATATAGCAATTTTTCAAATTCATTATAATTTAATTTTAGTGTGCATAAACATAAAATGAGTTATAAACTCTTTATACTGACAGTTTTGATATAACTATAAATCCAGAATAAATGTTCAAATTATATTCAAACACAACTAAAAAACCAATAAAATTTAAATTCCCAACATTAATTTAATCTGGCATATTATGTTATTTTGCTGAAACAAAATCATCATTGATTTTTGGTTTCATAGAGGAAGTATATAGTCCCAGGTTTGTTTGTATATTTAATCTGTTTCTGTATTCCAACTTCAATCACACTAATGCAAGAAATAAGCATTCTCATAAGGATGCTGTATAAAACAGCATTAATCACTGCCATTTTTTTCCTAATTCAGGATCATCAGAATCAAAAATTTGCCTGAGAATATTCCTTACATGCCAGTTGTATTGAGGCATATATTGATAACTCTGCAGAACTTTTTTTTTCACTTAAAAATAAGGCTGGTGCTGTGTTATGTAAATCTTCATCAAGTGGATATTTAAAATCAGGAAATGATTTAGGCTAGATTCCTCAAAAGCAAATCTGAGACAAATATTTAGATACAGGGGTTTACTTGGGAAGTGACCTTAGCAACCTCAGCAATGTGAGAAAGTGGTATAAAGAATGAGAGGCCAGTGCAGCGTACGTTCATAATCAGGTTACTGCTGCAGGCCACCAGGACTCAGGTCTCCTGAAAAACTTCAGGAAGACAATGTGAGAATGCCTCAGAATTGACCCACTCAAGAGGTGAGGAAGCTGGGGTATTTATCCTCCAACTCACAGTTGTGATTAATGAATGGATACTCCCAAATTTAACACATCTGGCCTGCCCCAAACATATGCCTGCCAAGAGAAAGCCCCTAGGCAAATGATCAGGTGTGCTTACAGCTGGATTTGTAGGCACATACAAGATGGTGCCAGTGAGATGTGGGTGGGACACAAGCAGCATCTGTCCCAGAATCAATGTGGTATTACAGCTACATTTTCTGATACTGTGGGATTCCAAGTTATAGGATCGACTCACATGGATGGGACACTCATTGTATAGAGGAGATCTGATAACTCCAGCCCACTGTAGACTGTGAGTAGAGTCAATCTCCACAACTTTTCTCTGTGCAACTTTTCTCTGTGAGATCTTTATGCTTTCAACTGCTGTGACATTATTTAGCCTTCACTAAATAATGAGACCATCACAAGATAGTACACAGTTACAGGGTTGATTTCCATAATACTCTCATAATGTTCTCTAATTATTATTAAAAACATTAAAAGTAAAGTTTCAAAGAGAACTTTACAACCCCTGACAATAAGTGCTAGGACACCCAAAGTGTCACTTCCCACCCAAAGTGTCAGTGGGAAGCCCACTGACCTCAGCAAAGGAAAAACTGACCTCTTAAATGACAGTCTAGTTAGTCAGAAATTTAAAGTCCTCTGAAGTCCACCCTCAAGCTTCCTTCATAAGCTTTTTATGGTCAACCTAATCCATTAACAAAGCAATAATATCTTTTTCTTACCACATACAATATTTACACCTTTGTGACTCCCTGGAATTGATTTTAACCTAAGTCCTACAGAGAGGCCAAATTCACAACTCATGACAAATTCACAATTCTTAGCTCTTATTTGCCAATTAATCACATACTGCATATCACATACTGATAATATCCTTGGTCTTGTATTGCTATGTAGAATTTCATGTGTTTATGTGCATATCTCCAACAGGCTGTGACATCTACAATGAGATCGAGCCAACATAGCTTAATGGAAGAATGGACTTTGCAATCATGCAAATCTGGTAGTGTACATCAGTGGCCCCCAGCGTTTTTGGCACCAGGGACCAGTTTCATGGAAGACAATTTTTCCACAAACAGAGGATGGGGAGGAGATCTTTAGGCATTTGATTTTCATAAGGAACATGCAACCTAGATCCCTTGCATGTGCACTTCTCAATAGGGTCCGTGCTTCTATGAGAATCTAATACCATTACTAATCTGAAAGAAGACAGAGCTCCTATCACCTGCTGCTTATCTCCTGCCATGTGGCCTGATTCCTAAGAGGCCACGGACCATACAGGTCCATAGCCCCAGGGGTTGGGGACCCTTGATGTACATGAACTCATCTGTGACTTTGAGCTTCCATTTTGCCATCATTAAAGAGAGACACTCATACCTTTTCCACAGTGTTGCTGTGCGGATAGATATCTGAAAGCATGATGCTGAGTGCCTACAATAGAACAGGCATCCAATAAACAGGTATTTCCTTTTCGTTATAGAAACCTTTATTTCCAGTGAATGGTTTTCTTTCCAATGACATTGAGAAATTCCCAGTATCATTTCAAAGTTCTGGCCCTTGTGATGAGTTGCAAGATCTTTAGTTTCGCTGTGGCATGCTAATAACCTAAACAGCCTGGAAACACATTTTTATAAGACACTATTCTGGGACAGAATATCTGGATTGCTCTCATCTTTCTCTTAAAAATTATCCTGTTTGTGCCTGTGGAAAGATAAAGAATTGATAAGGAGATTCTCACAGCCATGGTTATATTTTGTTTATAAGAAACTTTTTTATTTGGTTGAAAGAGATGTTCAGCTAAGAAATCTTTTGCCAGTGCACACTCTGTTCTCGATGCATGTTATTGATTCACAGTAGACAGAATGGCCAAGCAGCCAGGGACTGTGAGAACTGTAAGTCTTTCCTCTTTATTGGAAAGTAGAAGTAAGAAACTTGGTTTCGTGACCCTGACAATCAATAGCAAGTGTTAAGAATTCTATGAAGCTGACTTGGTTGTGATTCATGATTTGTTTTGGTTTTCATCTTAGATAGACTTGAATTCTGCCATGGATAGACTGTTTCATCTTGGCCTGATTTCTACAAGGCCAAGACCTAGGGTTCTACCTGTGAAATCCCAGACAATACACCCTTCCACCCATTGAATTGCACTGAAAGAGAACATTTAAAAGTCATTTGTGTTCCTTAAAAGATCAATAATAAAACTGCAATTAATAACAGCCAACTTTTTTAAGAGAAATGCTCCTTGCACAAATGAATTTTTAAATCTACAATGCATGATACTGTCTCCTGCTTTTTTAGGATGAAAGGCAGAAGCAGCAGGAGGTGTCTACAGTTCACTGAGTATTTACATCATTTGAATTGCAGGGGGAAAATATCCTTTTCAATCGGATGAGACTTTGAAGCTGGGGTTATTAGGACTTACAGGTGAACTGCTTATGTGATCAGCAATAAAAGTCTATTCATAAGGCGTTAAGTACAATGCATTATGTTAACACTGCCCCTTCATCTTGGGCCAGATGAATTTTGTTTTCAAATAATGGCATCGTTCCCTAGGGCTCCTTCTGTCCTCTCCCAATATCCTTTAAAAACCTTACAAAGAGTTTTCAGGGACACACACTTCGAAAATTTGTGCTCTTACACAGTCGTTCCTCTTTATCCACAGTTTCAGTTATCTGTGGTCAACCAGGGTCTGAAAATATTAAATGGAAAATTCCAGAAATAAATAATTCATAAGTTTTCAATTGCAGGCCATGCTGAGTAGCATGATGAGATCTCTCACCTTCCTGCTCTGTCCCGTCCATGATGTAAATCATCTCCTTGTTTAGTGTGTCCCACCCATCAGTCACTTAAGAGCCATCTCAGGGATTAGACTGGAAAAACATAGACTATACAGGGGTCGATACTGCATCTGTGGTTTCAGACATGCATTGCGGATCTTGGAACATATCCCCTGTGAATAAGAGGAGACACCAATTTTGTTAATAAAGTTTATCCTGATGGATTTAGTTCTACCCTGTGGTAGGATTTTCTTCCTTTCATCTTTAAACAGTGCCTGTGTATTAGTTATAAAGTGTTTTGCCGCAAGTAACAAAAAACTCAAATAATATACAGGTCTACTTTTTTTTAGGTAACAAGACATACAGAGACAGACAATTATGAACTGCTTTAGAATTTGAACTACACATGTAGTTCAACAAAAATCAAGTTTCTTCTACACCCTGCTTTTTCATTCTTAAGAGTTTATATTTTATTCTCATGGTCACAATATGACTTCTGAGCCTCCAGGCATCAAGTCTGTCTTGTAGGAGGGGTGGAGGGGGGAGGGGTCAAGGAGAAAGGGAAAGAGGCCAAAACAAATGTGCCACCCAACTCTTAATCTTTTTTGCAAAACCTTTCTTAGAAGCACCTGCTTATGTCCTATTAGATAAACTGGGTTAATTGGCCATCTCTAGCCTCAAGGAAGTCTTGGATGTATTTTTTTAGTTGGGCATATTTCCTCCCCAAAGAAAATCAGGGTTTTATTAATACATAACAAGAGAATAGGGGTGCTGTTCAGGCAACTAATAGTGTCCATCATATTAGGGTTTAGGAATGGGAGTCATCTCTTCATAGAAAATCACTTGCACTAATAATATTAAAACGTCTTTTTCTTGAGATATGTGTGCTTTCAACAGGATCATAAACAGTTAGCCAACACATCAAAACTAAGATGCTAACTTGGTTGAAATCAGTGAGCCTTGAATATCAGTGAAGTAAAGAGGTTTGGGTTTCATTGCCTTTAATGGAGTCATAAATATGTCTCCAAAAATATTACATTTAATTTTAAATTGGTCTTTTCCATCAAAAGGTGAGTATTCCATTATAAAATTAGAACTCTATTCTTCTAAAAAGAATTTTGATCACCTGGAATCACATCCAAGAAAACAGCAAACTTTAAAAATCACACCTTTTATTTTTGTTTCTTCCACTAGATTATTAAATCCATTAGCGAAAGAACTATGTTTTACTTTGTTCACTGTTTTAGTCTAAGTATTCGCCACAAGGTCTGAAGTGCAGAAGATAGTCAAGGAATTTTTTATAAATAAATTCATGTATTTAAAATAAAAATTATTATTTTCCAAAAAACATCACTGTTGGAGCTCAAAATAAATGTAAAATATGAATATAAACCAGAAAATCACTATAACTTAAACCATCTTAATCTGAAAAAGTATTAGATAAAATTCAAGATTAATTTCTGATTGCACAATAATAAAACACTCTCAATAAATTTGAGACAAAAGTGAACTCCTAAAACATAATGAAGAATATTTCAGATTAACAGACAAGATTATACTTTTAAAGCCCTAACAGAACTCCCATTAAAACCAGAAGCAGAACAAAAAAAAATCTCTTCCTGACAATATTATTAAACATTTTTTTTCTGAAAAATGTGGCTAATAAAATTAGATTAGAAAATAATTATAACCATATTTATTGGAAAGTGTAAAACAAAAGTATTGGCAGATTATATGACTTTTCTCTAGAAAATTCAAGAGGATCAATTAAAAACCAATTAGAAATAAAAATTTAGTAAATTCAGCAGATGCAGAATAAATTTGATAATATGCTAGCAATAATCAGCTAGAAAATATCTGTGATATAATATTGATGAAAAAGTCAGGCTTTAATACACACACATTATCTCAACAGAAGTGAAAAGAGATTTATAGAGATGGATGTAAGTAAATTACTTAACCTCACCAGTGTTAGGCAAACAACATTAAATTAAGAAATCCTGGTTGCCGTTCACCTGCAAGTATTCTATAGTACAGCACAACTCAGGTGGGAAAAACTTTATCAAAATAATCAGCATGGGGCATAGCAGCAAATATAACCAAAGCCTTTGACCAAGGGCCCATATTTGAAGCCACTTATTTCCACAATCTCTTCATAAATATGTGACTCTTTCTTAGTTGGAGCTCATTTAGTCCCATATTCTACCTTAGTTTCCACTCTTTTACGGTACGGTCACCTGTTTTTTCAAGTTGTCTTTCAAATGTAGATTGTTGTCAATGGTATGTAGCCTTTATCTTACGGGATGTCATCCTAATTCCCACCCTTCAAATTTGGTTTAAATTAGTCCAGACCAAGAGTTAGAAAGTTGGTTTTATTTTCATTGATATAGCAAAGCTTGAGAGGAAATACACTAAAACAGGGTTCCCTGATCCATGGTCTGTTAGGAACCAGGTCACACAGCAGGAGATGAGTGGCAGGTGAGCAAGCAAAGCATTTACAGCTACTCCCCATCACTTGCATTACTGCCTGAGCTCCACCTCCTCTCAGATCAGCGACTGCATTAGATTCTCATAGGAGCATGAACCCTACTGTGAACTGCGCATGAGAGGGATCTAGGTTGCGTGCTCCTAATGAGAATCTAACACCTGATGATCTGAGGTGGAACTGAGGCAGTGATGCTAGTGCTGGGGAGTGGCTGCAAATACAGAGTAACACTAGCAATTAGGTTTGACTGCACAGACCATAATAAATCAATTGCTTGCAGACTCATACCAAAATGCTATCAGTGAGTGGCAAGTGAGTTGATGTATTTCAACTGTAAAGCTACATCTGGCAGCAGGCTTTAAGTCAGAATCCAATACTTATTTTAGTCCACATGAGACTCACCCATTATTTTATTTACCACTTTCATCCTTGCCTCCTTCCCACACTGTACACTTGCCTCAGTCACAGTTTTTGAAAGCCCAAGAGCTAACCCTAGCCAAAATGAGTAAAACCCAAACATCACTGGAGAGCTTCTTTGAAAAGGGGGAAAGACTCAATGATGAGACAGCAGAAGACACTAAGACTGCCAAAAAAAGAAAGCTGCATTTCAAAGAAAATGCCAAGAATCCTACTTAAATTACAGGTTCATTGCAATAGGTGATTCACATTCTCCAAGCCCACTTTGTATAATATGTGGTGACTGGTTGTCCAACAAAGCTATGAAACCTTCGAAACTGCTTCATCACATGGAGACCAAACACACTGCATTAAAAGACAAGGCTTTGGAGTTTTTCAAAAGAAAAAAATGTGAACATGAAGAACAGAAGCAATTATTAAGGCCATCACTTCATCAAATGCGTCTGCACTGAGAGCATTATTCTTAGTGGCTGACCCCATTGCTAAAACTAAGAATCCCCTTACTGTTGGTGAAGAATTGATCCTGCCTGCTGCTAAGAACATTTGTCATGAACTTTTAGGAGAGGCTGCAGTGCAAAAGGTAGCATGTGTTCCTCTTTTGGCTAGCACCATAGCAAGATGAATTGATGAAATACCAGAGGATATTGAGGCACAATTTTCAGAGAAGATTAATGAGTCATGGTATGCATTCCATGTTGACAAGTCTACCGATGTTGACAACAAGGCAACGATGCTTGTTTTTGTGTTATATATTTTTCAGGAGAATGCATATAAGGATATATTATGTGCACTTTTGTTGTCGACCAATAACACAGCCGCAGAACTATTCAAGTCTCTGAATGGTAACATATCAGGAAAACTGAACTGGTCATTTTGTGTCAGTATATGCATGGACGGAACAGCCACCGTGACTGAACTGCTCTCTGGTTTCACTACTCAAGTCAAAGAGGTCGCTTCTGAATGTGAATCTATACACTGTATCATCCATAGAGAAATGCTGGCTAGCCAAAAATTTGCAGGATGTGATTAAATTTATCAACCACATTAAAGTACATGCCCTTAACTCACATCTGTCCACACAGCTCTGTGAGGGAATGAACACAGAATCCACATGTCTTCTCTTATACAGAGTTGAGATGACTTTCTAAAGGTAGATCACTGGCCAGAGTTTCTGAGTTATGAGAGCCCCTTGAGATTTCTTTTAGAAAAACAATCACCACTGGCAGCACATTTCAGTGACTTAGAATGGTTTGCAAAACTTGCTTACTTGTGTGACGTATTCAACCTGCTCAACGAACTCAATCTGTCATTTCAAGGAAGAATCGCAACTGTGTTCATGTCGGCAGATAAAATGACTACATTCAAAGCAAAACTGGAATTATGGGGGCAACTAGTGAACATGGGAGGTTTTGACATGTTTCCAACATTAGTAGAGATTTTGAAAGAGTCTGAGCCAGGGCCTTCTTTTTCCCAGCTGGTACGTGATCACTTATGTCAGCTCTCAAAAGAATTTGAGCATTACTTCCCAAAGACAAAAGATCCCTGAACTGGGAAGGAATGGATCTACAATCCATTTGTGAATAAACCAGGTGAATCGACTTTGTGCTAGAAAAGGATCAACTGCTTGAAATGACAAATAACAGTGGCCTTAAAAGTATGTTTGAGACAACTCCAAGTCTCCATATGTTCTGAATTAATGACAAGGCAGAATATCCTGAGATTGCCACAAAACCACTAGAAAGTCTGCTTCCATTTCCAACATCCTATCTTTGTGAAGCAGGGTTTTCTGCAGTGACAGCAACCAAAACAAAACTATGGAGTACACTGGACATTAGCAACATACTTAGGGTGTCACTGTCTTTCGTTATCCCCAGACAGGACTGTCTAGTTGCAGGAAAACAAACTCAGGGCTCCCACTGATTCTGTATTACAGTTGTATAATTATTTCATGATATATTACAACGTAATAATAATAGAAATGAAGTGCACAATAAATGTAATGTGCTTGAATCATCCCGAAATTATCCCTCCCCACCTCTGCTCTATAGAAAAACTGTCTTCCACGAAACCAGTTCCTGATGCCAAAAAGGTTGGGAACTGCTGGATTAAAACATGTTAAAATGGGAATGGATAATTTTTAATTTTTATGCTTTTATTATATTTTAATTTTTTACCATGAATAGACATTACTTCGAGGATTTTTTAAAAATTCTGATGCATCCCTTTCCCTCATCCTCCATTTTCTATCTCCCAGCATGTCTTGCCAGAATAGATCTCAAATTTCAAATCTTCAAAATAATGTTTTAATTCCTTCCTGCACTTCTCTCTATGGCTGCTTTGGTCCAAGATACCGTCATCTCCTTATAGGAGCTGTAATAAATTTCTGATTCGTCTCCCTGCTCCCTCTCCTGCTGTAATCAGTTCTTCAAACCAATATAGGTCAAAAGATAAAGTTTCTATAAGCTGAGAGGAAGGAGATACTGTGAGTGAACAGACAAGCCATAGGTGGAGGTGAGGGCTATGGACCTCACGGCAAGAGATGGACCATGATACCCGCAAGGGAAATGGAAGAGCAGTCAGGACCAATTTGGTTCCAACTCCAAACCACATTTATCCTCCCAATAAATTCCCTCTTCCCTGGATTAATTTGAGTAGGTCTCTGAGCCCAATAAAAACTTTCTAGAAGAATAAGTCAATAAGCAAAGACTGGACATTTTTTAAATAGGAGAGTAATAAGGAACACAAAGATAAGTTAACAATTTATGGGATGTAATGAGGCAACATTTAAGTCCATGTGAAATTCTAAATTATCCAACAAATGAGTCTGGGCAAATTGAGAAGAGGAGGCAATTTCAAGTTAAAGCCATTCAACAAAACCAATTTGAGGGGTTTTTTTTACTTTTAATTTAATTAATTTATATTTATTTTTAAATTTTTATTCATATTATTTAATTAAATTTACTTAAATGTATACATATCAAAATATCATAAGTAAAATAAAAGGTCAACTTCCAGATATTACACGATATTACAATATAGGTGGTAAAAGTTATGATCTTATCAACAAAGACACTCTTACAAGACATCAACAAGAAAAAGGTTTTTTTCTGTCTTCATAGAAATACATGAAAATAAATGAAATTGGCATCATACTAAATTTGTTATTTTGTGAGCTGTTGTTAAAATCAATAGCTATGATAATTTTCCGATGTCATGACATAGACTTAGGATGTTTTAAATATTATCATTAACTAATTTTGTTGGTTGTTGCCAGATCGTCACTGTTAAAGTAATACTGCAATAAACATCCTTGAAACTAAGTCATTTATTGTTTGTGTGGGACATACACAAATTTCTTGGAGTGGATATACATATTTTAATATGCTTTAAGAACAGTCATAATTCTGGTTTCAATTTATACTTCCATCAGAGAGCATGAGTGCTTGTCTTATGGTGGCACCTCACCAATAATAAATATCACCTATTTGGTTCATATTTGTCAATTTTATTCACATTCTTTTATTTCACAATTTCTGACCACATGTAGAGTTGAACCTGTTTCATTTTTATTGGTCATGTGCATCTTTTATTTTATACATTATCTACTCATGTTCTTTGTTCATTTTCTAAAGGAAGGTATTCTTTCTCTTGCTGATGATTAGTAAGACTGTCTTTTTTATCTGTTTTTCTAATTTTTCAGAAAACTAATGCATGTTCATGGTAATCCACATGAACTACTATAAACGTGCACACTTGTGTGTATATAAGTTTGTATATACATACATATGTTTGTATTCCTCTAAAAACTAACAAAAAGGCTTATCAGGAATGGACTCACAGAAAATCAAATAATATTAAGCAGTTTAAAAAAGAAAAAACAGTTTTGTTAAGGTTCTGTCCCATTGTCCTGGACTCCTCTTACTTTAAAATAAATTTTGTCCTAATCATTCCAACTATGTAAAGCCATTTGGGGGTTATACACACTCCGTGGGCAGTACCTGGCACATAGTGAGTCTTCAATAAATATTTATTGGAAGAATGAATAAATTTCACAGCATAGATGGGAACAAGGGTCTTCTAACACTTTGATGGTAATTTCTTGACACAAATTTGATTCCATTTAAAAATCATTATTTTTGACAGATGCTCTCTAAAATTCAGTTGGCTTAACACCTATAATCTCATATAGCAAGTTAATTTACTTAGCTACTTAGGGGCACATTTTGCAATTAATACTTTCCTGTGAGTTTACCATGCTTAAATCCAGATGATTCACAAGAGCACCATTGAGATTTTTTACAACTGCTGCACTGGGTGACAGTAACACCTGTGGTGAAAATTTTTCAAGATAAAATTACCTGGACCCAGCTTTATAGCATGAGACTTTCAGGAGTTAATTGATCAATCATTCATTTGTAGAGATGGTACCAGAAATTATGAGAGGAGAATCTTGGCCTTACTTGTAGATTCCAAGGCCCATGTATATAAGAGAATGAGATTGCCTGACAGAATTAGCTCTAAAACTGTATCAATATAATGCTAAATGTATCCCTGCTTACCTAGCAAAACACATGAATCTGGTTGTAACAAAAAACTTCTGAAACTTTCACCGTAGACTCTCATTAGAAGATGAGATTTTCTAATTATCTGTGATCCAGCTCCTATCCCAAGACTATTGAGAGAAATTTGTTGTACAAGACGTACAATCACTGATATAGGTGGCATTTTCTTTATTTTTGTATAATCGAACTCAACCCAGAGTAACAAGAGAAAAGTGGATTCTAGCTGCTGTGGTAACCAAGCACAACGGGCTTAGTGAGTCGTGAAGTCTCCCCCATACTGAACAGGGCTGACGTGTGTGATCTGGAAGATTACTGTAAAAGAAAAGTGTGTGACTTCTGAGATGGGGTCCGAAAATGCCTTGCAATGTTGACTTTGTCTCTCCTGAATCACTCTGTAGGAAGCCGAACAAACTGTTGTGAGGACACCCAAGCAGCATATGGCTGTGCAGGGTGAGGAGTGGGGAAGTCCATGTTCTAGAAACTGAGGACCCCCCCCACCCCGCCATAGTCCCATCCAGTGAGGCACCCATCGTGAAAGTAGATCCCCCATCCCAGTCACATTGTGAATGACAGCAGCCCTAGCCCTGCTTTTACCACAACTTCAGAAGGATCCCTAGTCCAGAACCATCCAACTGATCCATGGCTCAATCCCCGACCCTCAGAAGTGGTGAGAGATCATAAATTTGTTTGTTTGTTTGTTTGTTTGTTTGAAGTTGCTGACTTTTGTAGGTAATTTGTTGTGTGACAATAAGTAACCAGTATACTCCTTTTAAGAAAACTCACGTAAATGAGTGATTAATCTGTCGTTTCAATGTGTAAAGTCAGTTACTTCGGGGTTCTTGGCTTCTTTCTCTCTGGGGGAGGGAAGGAATCTAAGTTTCAGGGGCTTTATTTAATCTCCTCATATTGGAGAAGGGCCCTTAATTTCTGTATCGGTGACCATGATTTGGGCTAAAAATAACAGGATGGCAGAATCACAGTTGCTCAGGTAATATGCTTTTTTATCTCATGACAGTAGGTACTTCCAAAGTCTGGATATTCAGAATTTCAAAGGCCTCAGGACTTTTGTTGGCTTTTATTCTCTTGGTTTCCCTTTTATGGCATTTCTCCCCCCTCTGGGTCATCTGTTTATATCTTTTAACCATTTTCTTCTTATTGTTGATCATTTTCTTACTAATTTCTAGAAACTCTGTGTATAATAGGAGGTTAACTTTTTATTTGTGATATAATTTGCAATACTCCCCAGTTAGTCATTTGGCATCTTACTTTGCTTTCAGTATTTTTGACCATTCATATTTTTAATAATATGCTTAAATTATTCAATTTTTTCTTTTGTGGCATCTGGATGTTGAGTCACATTTTAAGATACCTATGCCCAGGTCAAGCGTACAAAGCAATTACCTCATTATTTCTTTTAGTACTTTCATGGTTTCATTTTTTTACATTTAAACATTAATTCAGTTATTATTCATTTGTAATTTCTCCTGATGTACAAATTTGAGGTATGGTGCTAACTATATTTTTCCTTCAAGGCCCCATACCACTTATTGAACAGTTCATATTTCCCACCACACTCCTTTTTGGGGTCACACATGACTAACCCAATTATAACATCATTTACCCTGTAGCAAACTGAGGGGCTAAATAAAGGAACTGCCATTAAAGACAGCTTTCAAAATACTATCAGAAATTAATGAAACTGCATTGTTTGCTTTAGAACAGACCCTAGCAAACTATGGCAGGTGGACCAGATCTTGTCTGCCACTTGTTTTTGTAAATAAAGTTTTATTGGAACATACGCCATCCACTTATGTATGTATTTTCTATGGCTGTTTGTATACTGCATTGACAGAACTGAATAGGTGCTGTAGAGACCATACGGCCTGCAAAGTCTCAAACATTTACTATTTATTTTCAGAAAAAGTTTTCCAACTTCTGCTTTGGCATTTACAGAATACTTTAACCTACATTAATTCTGTTAAAGCTACAGGACCCAATGAGAAGGTATCTTCTCCATTTCACCTGTGAAGAATATGAGACTCACAGAGGTTAAGTAGCTTATGAGGGATGGACCCAGGAAACAACCCAAATTCCATCACATAAATTTCATAAATGCTTCTTCTATCATTTATACTGCACATTTACCTTATGGTTTTCAAAGTCCTTTCACATACCTTAATTCCCTTGATATATCCAATAATTCTGTGCAGCAACTCAACTGAGTTACAGAGAAGAGAAGTAAATTCCCCAAATGCTCACAGTTTCTAAGTGGGAAAGTTGGCATCAGAACCTAAATCTCTAGCAAACCATCATCATCACCATCATCTACTCTCTCTACAGCTCATCACCAGTATCACAATGCAAATCCTAGCTCTCTCCAGCCCAGAAAACTCCCAGCAAGTTCTTAGTTAATGTTAGTATAGCTATCTGCTTTTAATGCTGACAATTTGTCAAAAGCAAACAAAATTAAGTCCAGGAAAGGGGAAAATAGTAGGAGGGACGGGAGGAGCCTAAAACCCAGGTTTTTAAGTACAATGAGCATCAATATATAACTCCTCTTCAAAGCAAATAAGAATCTTTTGAAAGCAAGCACTGGAAAAGTGGCACTGAATGTCTTCCAGCCCGACTGCCCACCTGCACAGTTGTAAAATCCTTCCCCAGTCACTTCCAGCCAAATTAAGAAAGAGAGCTGCACTACAGTTTTCCCGCATCTCTCTCTCAAGGCAATGTTTGTCTTTTGCAAGAACCAGGAAGGTTCATGCTGGGACCAGAAAGAGGGATATTAAGCGCATTTTTTAAAGCTATCTTTTTAATAAACTATATCCATAATATCTGAGCAATTCACACTATTCCCCCACAGACTTTCTATGATTCTACCCGCCTGGCCCAATGGCTCAATAAAGTCACATCTTTCTGTTATTAATAAGGTAGTTCACCTCAGGTACTTCTTTAATTTCCTGTATCTTTTCCAACACAAAGTTAATTTACTTTATCCCTTATCCCAAGAATGATAACAGGGTTTCTATAAAAGTGAACATCCATGATCAAAGAGAAGCTTGTATTATAAACAAATTATTACAACTGGTCTCCCTTTGAAATATTTTAACTTAATTAAGCTCAAACACTTTTGGCAAAGGTTTAAAAAACTTGAGAGTAATTGAAGAGCCGCTCCAGTTTGGCTGAATTCTTCTTTTATAGTTGAAGTGAAAAGAAGGTAGTTTACACGGTTATAGTCTACAATGTTGCATTGATATTGTTTTGCAGTTGCCACCTTTTTAAACAAGAGATATTAAACAAAATTGAATTTGTTTGGGGATGATGGAATTGTTACATAGCTTGATTACAGTGGTAGTTACACAACTGTGTGAATTTGTCAAAACACATAGAACTGTACACTAAAAGAGTTGAATTTCACTGTATGTAAATCATACCTCTATAAACCTGACTTTTTAAAAAATTGGATTCAAACAACTAAACTGAGTTGAAAATATTCTCAAGATTCAGACAACTAAACTGAGTTGAAAATATTCTCAAGATTTATTTTGTAGCATTGTCTGTTTTGGTCACTACCAAAACAAAGAAAAGAACAACTAGAAACTACATAAATGTTGATCACTAAGGAATTTGATTGATTTTTAAAAATAAATCTTTATGTACTGACCTTAAAGACTGCAAAATATAGTTAAATGAGAGGGAAAATACAAAATAATGTGCTGGCAAAAGTGATAATGCCAACAACTGAAGTAGTATTATATTCTTATTTAATAAATAAATAGCCAGGCTCAGTGGCTCAGCCTGTCATCCCAGCACTTTGGGAGGCTGATGCGAGTGGACTACCTGAGCCCATGGGATTGACACCAGTCCAGGCAACATGGCGAGACCACATCTCTACGTTAAATAAAAAATTAGCCTGGTTTGATAGCACACGCCTGCAGTTCTGACTACTCTAAAGGCTGAGGCGGAAGGATCGCTGGAGCCCAGCAGGTCGATACTGGGGTGGCCATGAGTGTGCCACTGCACTCCAGTCTGGGCAATGGAGTAAGACTCAAACTCAAAAAAAAAAAAATTAAATAAGTAATAGGAAAATATATAGGTAAATTAAAAATGATTAATACTTATTGACCATTTCAATGTGCCAGGCATGGTTTTTAAGCACTTTACAAGTACTACCCAGTGAAACCCTATAAAGTAGGTATTAGAGAACCACTATCCCTCATTTGGGTTTTTATTGGAGTCCTTTGGGGCTAGATATGTCTTGTAAGTTGAAATGCTTTGCATTTTAGAAAATAATATGGTGTCGTATTAGTTATTGATTTCTATATCACAAAATGCCTAAAATTTAGCAGCTTAAAATAGAAATCATGTACTCTCTCACAGTTTCTAAGGGTCAGGAATCCAGGCATGATTTAGTGGCTTATAGCTGGGTGCCTCCACCTCAAGGTGCCTGGACCTTGGGTACAATCAGGATGCCAGCCAGGGTTAAAGTCTCATCTGAAGGCTTGACTAGGGGTGTGCTTCCAATTACACTCACATGGTTGTGGGTTACCTCAATTTCTTACCACTTGAACTTTTCCAGTCACCTTACAAGTTGGCAACCAACTTCCACCAAGGTAAGCAATTCAAGAAAGAATGAAAGAGAGAGAGCATCCAAGACAGAAGTGACATTGCATCTCATCTAACCTTCAAAGTGCCATTCTATCACTTCTGCCATATTCTATCTGTTAGAAGAAAGTCAGCAAGTCTAACCCACGTTCAAAGGGAGGCTGCCTATCACAGAATCACTCACCATGGATTATCTAACCCTGCAGCGGGATCTGGGACAGCACCTTATCATCAAAAACATTGCTATTTCTGCATCAGAACATTTGAATACTCATGCTAAATGAGATAAATAATGACTATAAATAAGCTTATGTCAGTTTAGGTCAGGCTTTGCTTCCAAATGAGTAATGAAAAAACGTTTAGTTTTCAGAGGCTTTTGGATTTTTTAATTAACAAAAAGAAATTGAAGATCTGTATTATTATCCCTCTTAAAGATGAGGATGTCAAGGTCAAGTGTGTATATATGTGCTTGTGTATATTTATGAGCACAGACAGCCATGTAGATCCTTGTACATCAAGCTATTAGCACTGGTATTCTCAGGACATTGGAAATGGAGGGACAGAGGGTTTTATACATGTCTCTATGACTTATTTCAAAATCACACAATAACTCTCTTAGTAATTTTTGAATTAATAAGATAAATTAATTTTTAAAAGAATAAAACATTATTTCTCCCATAAGGCAAGTAGCTTACATTTATGTTACAAAAGTCCAAGATTTTATGCAGAGTTATGTTAGTTTCTGACATGCAGGATTGTTTGCACCTTGTGATAGTATAAAATGGAAGAATTTGGCCAGGCATGGTGGCTCCTGCCTATAATCCTATGACTTTCCGAGGCCAAGGCGGGAGGATCATTGAGGCCAGGAGTTCTCCCATCCAAGTTCTAACCAGACCTGACCCTTCTTATCTTCTGAGATCAAACATGACCAGGTGTGGTATGGCCACAGAGGAGGCCAGGAGTTCAAGACCAGTTTCACCAACATAGTGAGACTCCATCCCTAAAAAAAATTTAATTTAATGTTAAGTATTAGAACAAATAACAAAAAGAATAAGTGAAACAAATTATTTTGTGATAAATCTGAGGTATTTTCTCAGCTTACAAATGGCTGGCAATAGTCAGGGGACAGAAAGAAGACTGCAGTTTTAAAACACCTCAGTATGTTTCTGGGTATGTGGGGAAGAATTCTGATTTTATATGATTTTAGTGTGAGCTTATGAAAAACACCGCCTCCTTTAAAGGTTGACCAACTTTGACTAGAACCCAAATGGCAGTCAGACAAAAACTTTACTTCTACCTTTTGAGCTGTTCTCTCTCTTCCAGTTTACACTGATTCTTAATCAGAAATTTGAACATGTATTAAATATTGCTGGAAGAAGGGAGTTAGTCTCTTATTTCAGATTTTACTTTTTTATGACTTGTTTAAAGAGGTAAAAACTGACTTTAATAACTGTCAGCAATATTAGTATAGTGAATGGCCCTCCTTCTGATTTTGTATATTTTAACAAATTAAGCATTTTGTCTTTATGGCAAAAGGTAAAGGGTTTAACAAGGCATGCTGGGAAATTCATACAATCTCCGTTATGGAGACTAATAAGCCAAACATTATTGGCTTTTATGGTAATACCAGAACTTTAATGTAATATCTCAATCCCAAATACTTCCTGTCAGACCCTGAAATGGCTTTCAGACTATGACATGGCAAAGTCTGGGAGCCAGGAGAGAAAAGATAGTCTACAGCAGTCACAACAGGGTGGCCATGGCTGTATTGTCATGCCTCAGTCTCCCACAAGTAGGCTATGTGTCTCAACAGCTATTACATAATTTTTATTAAGTAAAAGAGGTTTTCCCTGGCATTTATGATGTGACTACTGTTGGTCTCAAAGAAGCCATCAGTTCCATCACCCAAGAGTCACCTTTTTGTCCCAAGAAGAAAGTACTCCTGCATGAATTTGCTGTAGCAATGTATTTTTAAGGCACAATGTGAGATTAAAGTAATAACAAGAACCAACAATTTATATACTGAGATGGTATGATAAGGTCATAAAGATGGTGGACTCCAAACCCAGACTGCTTCCCAACTGTGCTACTTAATGACTCTGTTGCCTCAGGTAAATCATTTGTCCTCTCTGTGTCTTAGTTTTCTCACCTATAAAACTTAAAAGGCTGATGGGAGGCAGTGAAGCCTTTAGAATAGAGCCTGTTACATAACAAACATTACTTAAGAGATAGCTACCATTCCTAGGTGCACCCTGAGAATGACTCCTTTGTTAGCTATTATATTGGCCACCATTCTCTGAATCCTGTCAACAGCACTGAAAGTAAGGACCAGAATTAGACCCACTTAATAGATGAGGAAACCAAGATCAAATAAGTGAAATCAATTTTCATGGGTCTAAGTCTATGGCAGAGCTAGGACATGAAATCACATCTACCTAACTCTAAATCCATATTCTTAACCACTGTAACATATCACCCAGCCCAAATATTATAAGCAATAAAAAAAACAAGACATGTACAGCCCAAAATAGGAGATAATAGCAATTGTAGTCCTCCCTGCCCTCCCCCCCACAAAACAGGCTTTCCTCTCTCTAACATAATTCTATTTCCTTTCTTTTATATGGTTTACCTCCCTAAATTACATTTTTGCCTTAACAGTTATTTCTGAAACCCGCAGGAGATTATCTATAACCTAAATCTTTAAAAGTTCCTGAGATATGGTTTTGAAGTGAACTTAAGAATTTCCCACTAAAAAAAAGGTTAGATTATTTAAAAGTCAAGAAAAGATGATTCCACAATTCTGCATGAGGATAAAAATAGAATTCCAAGTCCTCTATCCAAAAAACTCCACCACCCTCCAACTGCTGTTTTTTCCCTGTCAGTCCTTGAAGTGACCTTGGTTTAATTACCTGCATCTCAATGAGTGAATCTACATAGAAAGTGAAGGTTAATTAATGAAGGATCGTTTCTTTCTCTAAGCCCACCAGGCAGTGGCTGACAGCAAGGCTCGTCCATGCAGTAATATCCTATATCTCATTAGAAATGGTCAGATTGATGTGCTTGCTTAGAACCAGAGGAAAGAAAGAAAATAGTTTACTAATGATGGCCACTCGCGGTGCACGGTCACAAAGCTTCCCACCTGGCACCTCTAACCTCGAGTGGCACTGTCCCCAAACTCACAGAATCTAAAATGTTAGACCCCCAGGTAAAAATGCCGAGATCAAATTCTAAAGAGGTTCAGACACTTGCATGCCAATTGCACAATATATTCACATAAATCCTATACTATTATTTTCTTAACATTGCTTTTTTAATATATTTTCTTAAAAAACGGAATTGTTCTAAAACAGAGTTTCTCAGCATTAATGAGATTTGGGCCAGATGATTCTTTGTCATGGGGTCCATCCAGTGCACAGTGTGTGGCAGCGTCCCTGGCCAGTGGACACCAGGATGCCAGGGGCACCCTTCCCCTAGTTGTAATGACCAAAAGTGTCTCTAGGAATACCAAATGTCCCCCAGAGGACAAAATATCCACTTGAGAAATACTGATCCAGGGGGGGATATGTAGTTTTTAGGATTTGTTCTAGCTTTTCATGTTAAAATAATTTCAGACTTAGAGAAAAGAAAAGTTGCAAAAATAATATACCTGTACACTCTTCATCCTGATTCCCCAGATGTTTCCATTTCACATAACCATAGTCTAATTATTAAAAGCAAGAAATTAATAGCAATACAATGTTATTAAGTAATTTTTAGCTCTCACTCAAATATTACCAAGTGCCCATCAATGGTCTTTTCCTGGTCCAAGACTCAACCCAGGAAGTTGAAGCTACAGTGGGCCATGATCCTGCCACTACACTTCGGCCCATGCTACAGAATGAGAACCTGACTCATAATAATAATTATAATAATGCTGAGGTGAGTGGATTGCCTGAGCCTGTGAGTTTGAGACCTGCCTGGGCAGCGAGACGTCATCTCTACAATAAATAAAAAAATCAGCCGGGCGTGGTAGCGCATGCCTGTAATTCCAGCTACTTGGAAGGCTGAGGCGGAAGGTTCGCCGGAGCCCAGCAGGTCGAGGCTGCGGTGGCCGGGAGCGGCCACTGCACTCCAGTCTAGGCGACAGAGTGAGACTCCAACTCAAAAAATAAATTAATTAATAAATAATAATAATAATAGTAAAAAGCAAATTTAATGAAAAAAATACCAGTTTCTAGCTGGATAACATAGCCTTTGAAGATCCTAATCTGAAGTCCCATTTCTCTTTGTTACAAAGAGAGATTAACAAGCATTAGAAAAGTATTAACAAACATACTAGAATCAGACTGATATATAATTGGAAGGATTGAAAGACAGTTACAAAAAAAATCACTATGTGATACCAGTTCAATATTACCTGGTATTACCTAAGATCTTCTCATCTTTCTCCAGTGGTGTGAGTCCTGCCTTTTGGGAGACACTAGGAGCTTCTACCATTTTCTAGATAAATTTACCCACAAAAGGTAAATTATCTGCTCAATATTCATTGAGAGGATTTTTGTTACAAGAAACAGTAGTAACTCAAAGAAACCAAAGAGAAAAGTGCTGGGGTGAAGTGGGTTGGTGGTTGGAGATTTATTATCAGGATGGTAGGGTGTTTCATAAAACCCAATGGTAGAAATGCAGCCAGACCAGGAAGGGACTGGAACCTGGAAAACATCTTCGACCAGGGCCTATATCTCTCTTCTTTATTTTTCTCTGTGTCTATATTGTTTCTTTTCCTGTCTCCTCTCCCTTACATATATATCTCTCTCACAGCTATCTTAGTTCACAAAGCAAAATATGACAACCAAGTTCACACTGCAAACCATACTCAGAAGCTCATTGTGTCTCCCTGGATCTCAAATCTAAACTCAATCTCAATCTAAACTTCTGAAAAGGACACTCTGATCGGCCAAGCTTAGGTCAGGAGAATACCCCTGTTGGACCAAGGTTGCGGCATCACATAATATACCTGGAGTGCCAAAAACATGTATACACATTTCTTATGAATATTATCTATGTATTACTTTTTGAAATTGAATTAAATTATGGTGTAGTATGATATCCGCTCAACCATGCTTCCACCATTTTCTTTGCACTGTCCTGCCTGTTGCATGATGATGCTAGCATTCATTTGATTAACGTCACCTTTTGAGCAAATGTGCATACCTTTTTTTCTCACCCCCTGTAGATATGAAGGATGACCACTAACAACTGAGCCATTACCCTAAACTAGTTCAACAGAACAAGTGCACACACCCGAAGGGCTAGAGAACTGGTTTTCAACTGCCAATCCAGTTCCTCAAAATAAATATTTTTGGGCAGCATCAGTTATTAGTGCACCATCCATTTGTATACCACCTACACTACTTTTTCTTTAGACTTTTTATTTGCCCTGACTCACTTATCTCTCAAATAAAAGTACTGAGTCAGGAAACTTATCATAGTGTGAGCTTAAATAGGTAAATCAGATTTTTTTCTAATGTTCATTAAAATGCATGCATATTACAAAAACCAAGAATGCACATCCTTTTACCATAAAAAGGCTGTGCTGTGAGTTCCTTGCTTTTTTTTCCTTTTTTTTTTTTTTTTTTTGAGTTGGAGTCTCACTCTGTCGCCCAGAATGAAGTGCAGTGGCATACTCACAGCCACCCCAGCGTCGACCTGCTGGGCTCCAGCGATCCTTCCGCCTCAGCCTTCTAAGCAGCCAGAACAACAGGCACGTGCTACCATGCCTGGCTAATATTTTATTTTTTTATTGTAGAGACGAGGTCTCACCAAGTTGCCTGGGCTGGTCTTGAAACTATGGGCTCAGGCAATCCACTCGCCTCAGCCTCCCAAAGTGCTGGGATTACAGGCTGAACCACCGAGCCTGGCCTCTTGCTTTGTAAATGCTAAGCACCCCACCCTTTGGAGTTTCTGTCCTCTGTTTATGATGTCCCTGCGGTCAGAACATTCTATGTTCAAATCATTCAAACAGTTTTCAATCCATTCCTACTTTACTCCTCCTAAAATTAAATTTTTTCTGACTTGAAGAGTCACTCATTGTTGAAAAATTGACTTTGGACGTTTCTCTGAGCTCTTCATAAATACTATTTTTAAAAAATAAACTCTGCTCTGTCCTTTATTTGTTTTTACTAGAAGTGCTTTTAGGTGGGGATTCTTAGGGGGAGACTCTCAAGGGTGTATTTGGCTCATGTTTTCAACTTCAGCATTAAAGGTCAATGCAGATAACTACCTAATATGTACTTTGGAATGTCTTAAGTTCAGAGGATACATAGAAGAGAAGGCTCTGAACTTGCTGTCAGGGAGCTCTCAGGATCAAGAGGGGAAACAGAAACCAAAAGAGACAACCACAGGGGGCGCAATAAGTGCTTTGGAGAGGTCCAACTCCTCCCTCCCAGATGTGAAGGCAAGGGGACACTCAGCCCATCTAGAAATCTGAACAGGTTTCATGGAGGAGAGGGCACCCACACTGAGACCCAAAGGATTTTTTTTCCACTTTTATTTTAGATACATGGGGTATAAGTGCATGTTTGTTACATAAACATACTGTGCAGTGCTGGGGGCTGGGTCTCAGGTGAGACCCAGATAGTGAACATTATACCCAATAGGTTATTTGTGAACCCCAACCCTAACTCTGCCTCTCCCCTTTTAGTGTCCCCAGTGTCTATTATTTCCAACTCTGTGGCCATTTAGCTCCCACATATAAGTGAGAGCACGTAGCAGTGTTTGGTTTTCTGTTTCTGAGTTAGTTCACTTGGGATGACGTTCTCCAGCTTTATTCATGTTGCTGCAAAGACATGATTTCATTCTTTTTTTATGGCTATGTAGTATTCCATGGTGCATATTTATATATCACATTTTCTTTATCCAGTTCATTGTTGGTGGGCACTTAGATTGGTTCTATGATTTTGCTATACTGAATAGTGTCATAATGAACATACGAGTACAGGTATCTTTTATATTTCATGGTTTGTTTTCCTTTGGGTAGATCCCTAGCAGAGAGATTGCTGGGTCAAATGGAAATTCAATTTTTAGTTATTTGAGAAATCGCCATACTGTTCCTTATAGAGGTTGAACTAGTTCACAATCCTACAGTAAATAAGCCTTCCCTTTTCTCCACAACCACTATCTGTTGTTTGTTGACTTTTTAGTAGCTATTCTGACTGGTGTAAGGTGATACTCTCACTGTGGTTTTAATTTGCCTTTCCCTGTTGACGAGTGATGAACATTTTTTCATATGTTTATTGGCCACTTGTGTGTCTTTTGAGTAGTGTCTATTTGTGTCCTTTGCCCACTTTGGGGTGGGATTGGGTTTTTTTGGTGGGTCTTTTTTCCATGTTGTTTAGAAGGCAGGAAAAATCAAGGTGAGAGGACAAGGCCCTCAAGAGGAAAGACCTGTGTAAAATAATGCAGGAAAGTGCCACATGGACAGGCGAGCAGTCTGGTGTTAGCAGAGGATGGGTTGGAGGGAGAGGTGAAGTTGGGTGAGACCTGAGATATGTCTCAGAGGTACATTTTCTCCAGGTTCTGCACCAAGGCCATACTGAAAGAGGTTTCTTTAATTTGTTTGTTTATATATATATTTTTGTTGTTGTTGTTGCTGTTATAAAATGTTAACATCATACCAGAATACAATCCACTGTGCCTACAGTTTTGGAACTTTAAAATCTTTAAATGCAAACTATGCTTGAAGCACTGAAAATTTAAAAAGACACAAGAATGAAAGAGAAAATTAAAAACATCAAGTAGTAAAAACGCCATGAGGAAAGTAAAACATTTTCTTTGTCTCTGGTAGTTTTTGCTAAAAATATTGAGTAGATTGACTATATTAATTCTCCTTTTCTCACTAAACATAAGATTATCTGATTGCATTTTTAAAGGGAATCAAGAAAATTTGATCATACTTTTTTATAAAATGACATAAAACTGAATTTTTTAAACCCACTTGAGAAATGAAGTTGAGCCATATATTTGTCAACTTCCATGTCCCTTTTGATGTCCTCTTCCTCTTAGTTTCTAAAATGAGGGGGGTAGGGAAATGGTGTCACAATGCCAGATGAAATTACTAACATTTCCAACTGAATTAGATTTTTAAAATTCGTTGTTGCTATTCTTTATTATTATTATTTCCAATTCAGGGGTACCTGTGCAGGTTTGTTACATGGGCATATTGTATGATGGTGAGGTTTGGAATTCTATTGAGCCCATCACCCAAATGGTGAGCATGGTACCCAACAAGTAGTTTTTCAACCCTTACCCCCCTTCCTTCCTCCCTCCTTCCCTCCTTTAGGAGTCCCTAGTGTCTGCTATTCCTGTCCTTATGCCCCTGTGTACCCAGTGTTTATCTCTTACTCATAAATGAGAACATGCAGCATTTGGTTTTCTGTTTCTGTGTTAATTTGCTTAGAATAATGGCCTCCAGCTGTTTCCACATTGCTGCAAAGGACATGATTTTGTTCTTTTTTATGGCTGCATAGTATTCCATGGAGTATCTGTACCCTATTTTCTTTATGTAATCTACCGTTGATGAGCACCTAGGTTGGTTCCACCTCTTTGCTGTTGTGAAAAGCGCTGTACCACTACCAGCTCTAATGTTTACATTTCTTTTTTTAAAAAAATCATTATGATGCCTAGGTACAGAGTGGCAAGGGGAAGAGAGCCAAGAGTAAAGATGGTGCAAGGATTCTCAAAGCACATGTCCAGAAATTGGTCCTCATAATGTTCCCTGATGTCACCAGATAAGCTTGGGAATCACAAGACTTGAATTTTTAAATGCCATGGATTCAGGACTAAGAGCCTGAGAGATAGTGGGCCTGTGGATGCCTACGAGGAGGCTGAGAATTTCCCAACTCTCGGGCCCTCACTCTTAAAGTTCACTCACAGGCCAGCAGCATCAGGCTCACCCAGAACTGGGTTAGAAACAAGGATCCACATTTAACTAGAACCCCAAGGGGATTCATATGAGTATGAAAGTAAAGGAAGCCCTGACATCCATCATGTTAAATTGCAGGTTCTGATTTAATTGGTCTGGGATGAGGCCTGAGAATCTTCATTTCTAACTTTGCATAACAAGTTTTTAAAGCATAGTAACTTTTGTTCAAAAACAGTCTTGGAGTGACTCACATTCTGCAGGAACATTCAACCCCGTGGAAAAGTTGAAAACACTACCTAACCCTGCTATCTTCATTTGGAAATGAAGAGGATGCCAAAGAATCTATGCTAGTTTCCATCCTCAAGAGCTATGGTTTAGTTGGAAAACGAATACTTAACAAGAAAATAATCATGAAAAATAAAATTAAATATATATTCATGCATTCATTCATTTTATTTTTTAGCAAATCTTCATTGAGCATCTACTACATGCTATCCCTATTTGACAGATGGGAGTATAGCACTACAATAAATGATCAAAGCCCAACCCTCATAATTTTTACATTCTAGAAAGCATATGGAGGGGCAACGTACAAGTAAACAAGTAAATACACAGTAAAGTCAACAATGATGGGAGTTATGGAGAAAGAGAGTACAGAGGAGATAGAACATGCTCGTGGAAGGTGGGAAAAGGGTGGTCCCATAGGTAGGAAGGACAGGCAGGCCACAGTGATCAGGTGACCTTTGAGCAGAAACCTGGAGAAACTGGAAGAAGGAGACCTATGACTATCTGAAGGGAAACCACTTGAGTCAGAGGAAACAGCACAAATGTCCTGAGGCTAGAGCAGGCTTGGGATGTTCACAGACAGAAAGGAGCTCTCCACGGCTGGAACAGAGTGAGCAAAGGGAAGAGTGATCCGGGATGGGCTGGCAGCGGTAGTTGCAGGGATGGGATGGGGTGTTACTGGGCAATGGAGGACTCTGGCTTTGAGTAATGAGAGGAGAAAATTAGAAAACCTGATGGGTAGACACTTAGGGAGGTCCTGGTAGTAAACTTCCTGCGAGCCTGACGGACTGGAGTGAACACACCCACTACCAGGTCCGTGAACTTCATCCTTCACACACTTTTTTCTGATTGGCCCTCCCCAATCCTCTCCTCATTGGAGAAATTCCAAGACCTACACCTTAGTGCCCCCTAGCCGACTGGCGCTAAGTGCTAACCAATCAGCTCCCTCCTGAGACTATATAAACCTCCAGACGTGGCCCACCAACCCTTGGGGATCCCTCCGGCTGCTGGCTTTTCTGTCCCCCCAATAAATTCCTGCTTTCTTATTGGAAGAGCTGCACATGCTGGTGGCTGGCATGCCAGCTGGCAGAGCAAGCGGAGTTGATGGCAGAGCTGACGGCGGAGTGGAACTGAAGGAGATGGAACTGGGAGTTGACGGGGCTCACAGAGCTACTGAGACCCAAGGGGACCTGGCTTGCTGACCTCACGAACCTTGCCGGCCCACTGAGCGGACACTTTTCGAGGCCTGGCTTGCCAGCCCATAGAACCCACAGAGCTGTAACACTCTCAGGGGGCCCCGCAGCTGCTGGCATCCCCGAGCTCTCGGGTGCTGTCACTCCACATCCGGAAGCCATCACTTTCTGGCCACCGCATGGATCCCAGGCTGACAATACAGCTCCGGGAACTGCAACGCCCAGATCGCCAGCCCAAGGGATGAAAAAACTGTATCAGTAACACAGGGGCCAATGGGGAATTCTGAGCAAAGGAGTGATTACATTTCAAGGCTTCCTTTGAGTGCTCAGCAGAGAGTGTAGGAGCCAGTGGTGGAAACAGGAAGGCCAGCTAGATGGTTACAAATAAACCAGCGGTGTAATCATGGCAGGGCGGCTTCCAGCAGTGTCCCGTGGAAATAGCAAAAAGTGGTTGGATTCTGGATATAGTTTGAGGGTAGTGCCAACAACATTTCAGAAGATAAGATACGGGGTGTAAGAGAAGGCACAAAATCAAGCCTCTATGTAAACATTTGACTTGAGCAGTAAGATGGATGGAGTTTCCATTTTGAACATGCTAAGTTTGAAGAATTTATGAATACATCCGTGTGGCAACTTGGAAAGGGCAGCTGGAGATATAAGCTGGAAGTTTAGAAGGGTCCAGACTGGATATATTTGAGCAGTACAGACTCTTAGTGTTAGCTCATTACCTGGATATAGTAGAAATTCAATAAACGTTCAATGCATGAATGTCATGACTTAGACCAGCAGAAATATTTGCTTGCCATTAGAAAAGAGCTGGGCCTTCACATCCTACTAATGGTGGGTCAATAACATTTCCGCATGAGAAGAAAGGCATTTTTTTTTCCTCATTCCAAATGATCTGCAAAATAAGTTCAGGTGGTTTCACTTAGGGTTGTTTTCTATCTCTAAGATAACATTAATAAACAAATCTGAAATCACACAAGTATGAATGTAAATTATTTACAGTGTGCTTGAAGAGCTCAGAAGGGCTTTGTAAGATAAATAATTTATAAACTCATAGAAGGAATTTCTTTTTTCACTAATTAATGGTGAAAATTTTTACCAATAAATCATGAGAGGTTTGGGGAAGTACGTGGAGTGAAGATCAATTCAGTATAACAACATTTAGTGAAAAACTGCTATGTGCCTAGCCCTTAGCTAGACAAGGGCTATTCAGTCACCTGTTTGACGGAGTTTCTGCCTTTGAGGAGCTGCCTGTGCAGTGAGGCACCTGGCATCTTTGGGGTTAAGTGCGCACACTGCTGTAGACATGATGCTGCTCTAGAGATTCTGGGGCTCTGCTTGGCAGGTACATGGTAGGATGGGAATCCCCTGCCCACCTTGAAGGTAGGCATGGTGTGCTTTAGCCAATGAAATGTAAATGCAAGTTACAGATGTTACCTCCAAGTGGAAGCTTTAAGGACCATGAGTGATTTGCCATGTCCTGGTCCCCTGCGGCAGTGACAAGAGTCAGTACTGAAGTGTTACTTCTTTCAACTTAGGTCCATGGGTGAGTATTGTGAGCAGAGCACTCCCCCCCATCTCACACAGATGACCTGCTGGATTTATGGCATGAGCAAGAAATAAGCACGCTTCATGACCTTCGTGACACAGACCCATCATCATGGCAGCAGTCTTGTGGCCAACCCACCCATCTGCCTGCTGTCTATCACCTGAAGTCAATAGCTGCGCTTACCTGCCCCTTCATGATGATGTGGAGCAGACCACCACTCAACCACCTTAGTGACCTGCCCCCATCACAGGGGGATATTTAAAAACATTCAACCTCGAGCAGCCATTTGCCATTGCCTTACTAGACTCTGGGTGTGGCCATGTGCTCTTTGAGCTATGGCCGTTGCCATGTTTCCTGGCGTTGACTCCCTTCCCTACCTTGAATCTCCTCCATTTCTCTCTAGTTTACTTTTTAAATAAGCTAAACTTTCCAATCTAAAAAAGAAGAAGAAATAAGCTTCTGGCATGTTAGGCCACTGACATTTGGGGCTTGTGAGTCACTGCACCCTAGCCCATCCTGAATGACACCCATCCAAATTGACAAGGAGTATGCCCTTTGTGAATTTCCACATTCCAAAAGCCCTATTTATCCCTTTCTTTGAGTCTTTTGTTATCTGTCTCTATTTTAAAATATTATTTCTTCCCTGACTTGGTTTCCTAAATAATTTTTCTACATTCATGTATAGAAACAAAATCATAGATGCAAACCATCCTTTAAATACAGTTTTCCACTCCTTGATTTATTTAAAAACTCTGTTTTCTAAGAACCACCTTTTTTCTATCTCCAACTGTCCTTCTACTTCCATCACCTGTAGGTTTTCTTGTTCACATCATATTTGTTACCAGACACAGATCTGTGGTTGTTTTGTTGCCATTGTTAATTTCACAAGAGTGTCCAGGCATATGAGAAGAATAGAGGCCAAGAATCATATAAAATCTAGATTCTAATTGACTAAGAGGTTCCCTTCTGCACTTTAATCCATTGAAACTGGACCTTAGCAAAAGTCATAAATGACTGTTCCTTAACAGCATTCCAGGGACTGAAAATTAGTGAAACTATGAAAGGGCGCACTGCTTTTGTGTCTTTTGTCATCAGCCATCTTTCTAGCGCCTAGAAAATGCCTGACAGAGTAGATGCTGAGTAAAAATTGCAGAAGAAAGAAAGGATAGAAGGAATGATGGAGGGAGGGATGGAGGGAGAAAGGGACTAGAACACAGCCCAGTACATACAAAGGAGTCAGGAGTGTGCTGTAAGTACCCAGAGAAGGTGCAGGTGTTGCAGAAGGGAGGGGCCAAAGGTGAGAAGTCTTCCTGGAGAACACACTCAAACAAAAGCCAAGAGATACTTTTCTTAACAGTTCTGAGAAACTTCCACCATTATTAATTTCTATATAGGTCAGCAGTTGTTCTAATGGTTTGGAAAATCTACTCCGGATTAAGGGCAAATGTTACCTATAGCAAAGGTACTGGGTGTTTCCTTAAGAGCAGCCAAGTGCCATTTCAGCTGCTATGGTAGGTTGACTTAGGAAAGATCAAGGCAAAGAGAAATAAGAGGAAATACGTTCAGAGCAGTGCGGGGGTTGTGACACGGTGTGGGGCGGGGGGGGGGGAGTTCATGGAGGACTTGAGTCTGCCTTGACCCACATAGAATCCATTATCCTTCCTCAAAAGTCACTGCAAATAAGCAGTAGTGAAACATCTTTGCTTTCGTTAATTGACATTTCTCAATCTTAAGAAAACATGATGAAAAGCAATCTTTCCAAATAGTTATCTATATTGATCTGGAAAGCAACCTCAATTCTTTGTTCTTTCAATGCAAATCCAGCTCTGAGACAAATGCTGCCACCACCACCCAGTTTCTCTCTCCAAGTGTCTCTTGTACTGAATTTTGGAGCAAACACTGGCTTATAATGAAACATCTGTTTCCAGCACCAGCATCAATCAACACAGTGATCACATCTTCTGAAACCCTCCCTGACCCCTACCCTAACATGGGAGCTGGTATTGTTGTATTCTGTGTTTCACTGCAGGTTTGGAGATGGTAGAAGCTCACTCATATTAATTGAGATTAGTATTTGACTGTAGGGATGGAACACCCAAATGATGAGTGGAGTTTCTTAATTCTGGCATGAGGAAGCCCAAGGTTGACATGGTACCTACATAGTGGCAGAGCTCCAGGCTCCCTCTGCCTTGTTATTTTTCTATGTACAGCTTCCATTCCCACAATCACCTTATGGTCCAAAATTGTTGCTGGAGCACCAGCAATTATATCCGCATTCCAGCCATCAGAAAAGAAGAGCCAGAGGAAGCAAAGGAGCACCCATCACCTCCTTTTAAATACATTTCCCAGAAGATGTCACTTCCTCTTGTGACTAATTGAACAAGAACTCAGATTCATGCCCACTTATGAGCAAGGAAATATGGGAAATTTGGCTTTATTTGGGGCTGCCATGTTTCGCTTAACAAATGAGGGTTAATTCTAGGGAATGAGGAGGAAATAACATTGGGGGATAATTGGGACTTCCACCCACTCCAATATGGTCTATGCCACACTCTAATCTGTTTTACTCTACTTCTTCTTAAGTGCTAAGAAAAATAATGAGATATATAAAGTTTTCTGAAACCATGAAACCGAACTCATTTACCTTTATAATTTTCTATTAATCTACCACCAGAATTCATTTTGCATTTAATTCCAGCCTCTAACACTTTAATACCATCTCTTTAGTCTTTACACATTAGTGGTCTCACTCATGTCAGACTTTTTCATCTCCTTTATGTTCATTTATTTTAACTTTTAGTGGTCTTCTAGCCAATCTTTTATCCTTTTTATTACAAGAGCATGAAATTTTATAATCCCCTGGAGCTTTGTTAGTCAGCTGCTACAAGGTTCTTAACCTTCGCTAATTTATTCCCTCATTTTTGACTTTCAGATCTGAAGCATGCCTTAATATTTTGTTTTTGAATATGAAAGTAACTTTTATTAAGTAGGTTTATTGCATTAATAGATTTTTATTTCAGTTTTTACAGTTATATTTAAGTTCCCGGCTAGTTATGCTGCAGATCATTTTAATAACAATTTATAATGCTATGTAATATAATTTATCTTTTAATATAATAAAAAGGTACATAATATAATAAAGCAAGAGTAATTTTCTGAAACTTTACCTGGCAATCATTTCAAATAAGCATGTATTTTTTGAACTCCCAAACAAACGATTTTATTGATATTTATTATAATAGAAACTCCCGAAACAATAACAGCTTCTCTTTTTAAGGAAAAAAAAAAATAAAGACAGTGCCTCTTAAAATACCACATATGTTTTGATTTTTTATTTGCCTCATCCTTTCTCCTCACTGTTTTGATTTCTCAAAGGCAGAGAGGGAATTGTATTTCCTTCATCATACAATTATATGAATGATCAATACCCGGCTGTGAAAATTCCTAATTCAGGTTACAACAGCAAGAACAATCATGTCGGCATTAACTGAGATATATATGTGACAATAAAATAATACTAATAATTATAAAACACTCTCATGAAAATCTGGCAAGGAAATATAGAAAGACTGATAAAAATGCAAATGTTAGGCATATATTTGCACACCAGGGGAAGGAAAAACCAAGGCATGAACTCGAGGACTTTAAACCTTCTGGGCTTGAAAGTAAGAACAATAACAAGGAAAAAATTGGTCACTAGGGAATTGGATTCTGACAGTATTTTTCTTCAGGCAAGAACCTAAGTACCTATATCAGTTAGCATGTATTGCATAACAAACCTCCCTCAAAACTCAGTGATTTAAAATGTGAACTTTTATTAGTTCATGAGTCTGCAAATTGGAAATTGGGGTTGGGAGATCCTGCTGCTCTAGACCAGGCTTGTTGGTTGCTAGCTGAGACTCACTGATGAGTCTGCGATTGGTATCTGGGTCAGCTGCGAGGCTGACTGGTTGTTGGCTCAGGAGCCTTAGCTCTCTTTCATAGGGTCTCTCATCCTCCAGCAGGCTAGCTCAGGCTCATTCAACTGGTGACAGAGTTCCAAGAGCTGCAAAAGGGCAAACCCAAGGCATGAGTGCTTTTCAAGCTTCTTCTTTTATTATGTTTGCTAATATCTCATTGTCCAAAGTTAGTTATGGTTTTTGCTCAAATGCAGGGATATGGAAACAGACTCCACCTCTTCATGGGAGGAGTGAACAGTTGGGGGCAATTTTAATCTACCATTTCACCCCCAGGATAATCAACATATTTGCTATCAAGTCTGAATTTCCATGGTCCATTTGAATATTTCATTCACTCAATTAGTGAGTGTTTCCTTTGTATCAAGCCCTATTTTAGAAGTAGTGAGTAAGACAGACAAAAACTCTGGCCTCATAAAGCTTGCGTTCTAGTGTAGCACACAGGTTCCCAAATCAGTAATCTTTCTGACTCCAGCCAATGTTACTGCCTTCCATACCCAGTAATAGACCTTTGAGATCCCCTTCCCTTTTCTTCAGTCAATAGATTCTTCCCTTCTCTTTTGGGAGCTATCCCTTCTATCTTCTGGTGACCTGTCAAATATGGAGCATTTCTTTCTTGCCAGATATCTGATCATGAAATCCAGTCTGGCAGTGGTCTTCTAGCCAATCCTTTATCCTTTTTATTACAAGAGCATGAAATTTTATCATCCCCCAGAGCTTTGTTAGTCAATTGCTACAAGGTTCTTAACCTTCGCTAATTTATTCCCTCATTTATTCCCTCCTCAGAACACCTCATCCTGGACACAGTGATTGCTCTAGGATTAGGCAGATGAGCAGGCAGTACCAAGCAATGACACGCTCAGGAGTGAATATGAAACTCTTAAAGAAAATAATATTCACCTATAGACACAATATGAGTCAGCAATGCCGATGACCTTAGATATCTCATAAAAGTAAATCAGCCAGAGGAAATGAGGACAAAATGATGAAGAGAAATAAAGTTTTGATGATGTCATTTGAGCTCCTGGAAACAGCCATGCCTGAAGACACATCCATTCCTGCTCTTGGTTATATAAGTCAATTACCGATCAAGTTTGAATTGAGTTTTTATCATCCACAACCAAATGAGTTGTAATACAATCTTGCAGTATTGACCACTGCTGTCCCAACCTCCCAACACTTGCTACAACCCCTGGAAGTATATTTTCAGAATACCATGAAATGCATTGTACACAATTCTGCCATAAATACAAAGAGCAATCCATTAGACAGAAAATAACTACACGATACAATTACAATATAGCAACTATAAATATATCTTTTAAAAATTATTCAACTAAATAGGGTCTGCCATTTCTAATTTCTTATTAATGATTATTTGATTCTTGTTTATCCACTGGGTCATCTATAGCTTGTATTCACAGACAGGTTCAAGAAAGATTTATGGGAAGAAAAATAAAATAAACAAAATTTTATCTGGTGGAATATACAGCTTCTGCCCAAGTCACAGAAATTTTCCGTGATTCTTTGGACCACAGACTGTGAACCTCTTTCTAAAGTAATAGTAGAGATTATATTATATTAATCAATCCAAAATTACAAATGGTAAATTTTACATTCTCTAGTCACCTTCCCAAGGTGTACTCAGGAATCCTAATGTCAGCCTTTTGGAAGTATGTTCCCCAAATTATTACCCAACTCAGCCTTTCTCAAATATGTCCTATAAATCATTACTCATATACATGAATACATACACACAGAGAGAGAATAAGAGTTCTGAGTTCAAATTATGTCACGTTATTCTATCACCTTCTTGAAGAGAAGCTGAATGCATCAGTACACTAAAGGCTCTGGAGAAAAGCCTGTTTAATGTTGTTTGAACCAGCATTTCTCTAACTCATTTGATCACAGAACACCTTCTTGTAAAAATCATGTCACACCTATTAATATTCATGAAACCAGTTTTCCATGAATTATATACTAGTCTTTCATCTACAACAGGGGTCAGCAAACTTTTTTTTGGTAAAAGGCCAGAAAATAAATAGTTTGGGCTTTGTGGGCCACACAGTCTTTGTCACAATTACTCAACATGTTCATTGTAGTATGAAGGCAGCTATAGAGTGTATGTAAACACATTGGCATGGCTGTGTTTCAATAAAACTTTATTTGTAAGAACAGATGGGGGCTAGGTTTAGCCTGTGTGGCATAGAGGTAGCTGGTCTCTGCCTAAACCAGCAGGAGATTTCAAGTGTAGAACCGAAGAGTATTCTAAGCCCATGAACTTAGAATAAATCAGTGTATGTGTAAGTCTCAACTCCATGCATAACGCTGCAGAGCCTTGAGCAAATTACTGAACTTCTCAGAATCCCTATCCCATAGCTGTGAAATGTAGATTATGTGTACTTTTATATATCAATTGAATTCACATTTCTATGTGACTTCTCTGAGTGGAGAGTGTGCGTGTGTGTTGTCTGGAGAGAGAGAGAGAATGTGTATAATTCAAGAAAGTATTCAGTTCAACACAAGGGTCAACATAGTTCAAAATAAGGCAGAATAGTAAAAAGATTCATGAACCAAAGTAATGCCTCAAACATAGCACTAAGATCCAAGGATGACAGATAAAAAATAAAAATAAAAAACTTTAGCCTCATGAGAATTTACAAAATTTGAGGAGAGTGTCCTGAGCTTCCATAGTGTATAGCTCAAGGTTTGAGCCAATCTTACCTAACTCCCAAGGGCCAGAGAAATCTAGTTAACCTCATGCTTCCATAAACCTATCAGGAGCTATACTCAGATTTATGTGGGATCTAAAGAGACAAAAGAGAACTGCCCTCCAATTCACAAACACACACATTTTCACTATTTAATTCTCAGCCAGAGCCTTGGTTACCAAGTGGACCAGAAAGGTTATCAGTAGAACAAAATGGAAATCAAGCCAAACAAAGAGTTAAGCTATGAACTGCGCTATACTTCTAAGTTGAATTTTTTATGCCCATGTTTGCTTTCATAAAGTTTTCTTTACTCTCATCCTGGTAAAATTATCTTTTTATTCTGCTATGCTAACAGCATTCATATTTTCCATTTTTACTGCATAATGTAGATAGATCACCTTTTCTATTCATTCTATTTTTTTGCATGCAGAAATGACAGAGGGAAAGAGAGAAGGAAATACTCAAATCCCTCCAGAATTTCCCTTTGCTCCATAGGGACCTAACATTTAACATGATTAATTTTTTCTTAAAAAAAAAAAGAAAAAAATGAACATTTCTTTGTCAGGGAGAAGCTTTTAGTCATCCTGACACCAGGCTTTCACGCAGCAAAAATATTACTAATACTATTTTCCCTCTGAAGTGCATTTGTTATCAATATGCACTTAAACTGGTGATCAAGTCTTGCTAGGAGAGACACCTGCTTTGCATTTTCTATCTGTTTAATACCTTAGGGATACATCACTTAATAATTTAGTGCTAAACCATTTAGCATTTTATCCCATCATCCCTTATATTACACACAGGATTTCAGTAATGTCTGATAAAATTATGTGTTAGCTGCCTTATATGTGTGTAAAACTTAATAAGTCTTCTTTCCCCCCTCAAGTTTAATAACTGATTTTCTTACATTTATGGATGTGAAATTTTATTGCTCATGGATATAGTTTGAACCTAAATCTTCATATCTTATAAATTGATTTTTAGTTTCCTTTTTGACCTTATGAATTTCAATCAGACATTGACCTCTTGTTGCTCATGAATCTGACTGATTTAATGCCTTATAACAATAATAGTGGAGAAAAGCATTATCATAAGAGCCCACAGGGTTTGCAGAAACCCATAACTAGATCTCAGAGGCCTCAAGCAATAATAATTCTTGACCTAAGACCATTCTCTAAAGCCGGTATTCTTTACTGTACTGAGTTGACCCATTCTTGTTACAGCTTAACCAGGGTGAGCAGTAGGAAACTCCCAGAAGAAGATTGGTTAAAACTGGTTTAAAGACACAACTTTGAACATAAACTTTCATGGGAAAGGCCAAAAAAAGTTAACTTTATCTCAGTTTTATAGTTATTGAAAAGAGAAATCATTCGCTAGAGTTGTCTTTTGGGGAGGGAAGGCATCTTAAGTACTTGAGCTGCATAAAAAATGAAAAATTAATATTAATTGTTCTTACAGACTGTATTGTTACTCCTCTGTCTCATATTGTGACTGCTGAGTCTACAGTATAAATGGAAGCGTTGAAGGATTGCTCCTTTGTTTCCTGGCTGTGCTAATTTAATTTAATTGGTTTACTGAATAACTGGGTGTTGACGTTCATTGTTCCTTATTAAGAGAGACTCTTAAGCCAAAAACAAAAGCAGCTCTTTTTTCTTGTTCTTTCTTTTTTTATGAACACAGAAGTCCAGTGTTTTTTTGTGCAGGAATCAACATTTCTCAAAAGATAAACAGCTAAAATCTGAGCTTACCCATGAGCTTCCTCTCCTGATTTATCCTCTCAAAAAAATTTTTTTAAATCCCTAAATTTCTTCAACATCATGCTAGCAGAGAAATGCTGACTAAAACTGAAAATTATTTGGGGAAGAATAATTTTTTTTCTGCTGAGACCTGAAGTCAATGTCCTATTTAACACACTTGCTACATAGGTAGCTGCCTTTAAAAAAAGGAAACAAGACCTTCAAAAATCTCACTCTGAATGAACCCCACATCAAATCCCATGTAGAGTCCAACTATTGAGATTCAAAAGTACCTGAAACACTAATACTCATATCCCATTTCATCCCACCATAATGCAAGAGACTCAGAATGATAGCCATTGGTTCTGTTCACCAATATGTTTAATGCTCCTCCTTCCAAACATCAGACAGGAGTATACCTTCCTGCCACCTTCTGGCGACTAGGTATGCCTATATGACTGCCTGGACCAATGAAATGTGAACAAATGCATTTAAAAGTTGATGTACAATTCTACAGTTTCCTCTTCTGCCTGCACAAGTGAAGAAGTACCTATCGAGGCCTGACGTGGTGCTCAAGCCTATAATACCAGCACTTTGGGAGGCAGAGGTGAGAGGATTGCCTGAGCTCAGGGATTCGAGATCAGCCTAAGCAAAATGGCAAGACCTTGTCGCTACAATAAATAAAAAAAATTAGCTGGGCATGGTGGCACATGCCTGTGGTTCCACCTACCTGGAAGGTTGAGGTGGAAGATCACCTGCACCCAGTAAGTCAAGACTGTGGTGGCTGTGAGCAGTGTGCCACTGCACTCCAGTCTGGGTGACAGAAAGAGGTTCTGACTCAAAAACAAAAACAAAAAAAGAAGTGCCTATCAATCGGGAGGTACAATGCAGTCATGAAATGCCTCAAGAAGTTGTGCAAGCCATGAAAGACTTCACATGAGCAAGAGATAAATTTTATTGTTTTAAGCCAGTGAGATCTTGGGCCTTTTATTAAACCACAACACAATGAAGCCTAAGGCAACTGATGAGTCTACCTTTTGTTTGTTTGTTTGTTTGTTTGATTTGCGGAGATTTTCTGTGAATAAGGAAATTAGGGAATGAAATATGTGAAATTGAGGTAGAACAGGTCACCTGACCCAAGGAGCAACCCTACCAGTGAGAAATCTCATGATCTGGGTTACATCTTTAAGTTAGTACATACCCACAAATAAGGATCCTACCACAGTGAAAAATAAAGAAAAATACACTTATCAATGAGTGGTCATTAACACATCGGAATATACTAGCAAAACTTGTATAAGAAGAATTAGTGTTTTAAGGTAGAAAGGGCAAAAGAAAGCATATTGTCTTTTAGTTCAGATGTCAAAGAAACATATTTCTAAGAAAGCAAGATGTCATCAAAAGAAACATGAAGAATGGCAACAGAATGAAAGGTAAAGTAGGTTATAATCTTATAAACCTAAATTTTGAGGCATTTGTCCAGTAATTTTCTAGTCTTTGTGATGAATTCAGACTTAGAGTTACAATATGCCCACTAAAAGAGTTTGTAGCAGTCGATCATTCATTTGTTATTTGAAGAAATATCTTAATACTAAGGGCAACAAACCATTCAAGAGGTCGGTGGCATGGCAGTGAGTTGGGCAGACAAGGTCTCTGCACTCACTGAGGTTACAGCCCATCAGGGAAAAAAAACAAGCAGGCTGCTGAAATGATGTGCTATGAAAACACATAGAAAGGAGACCCTAAATTAGTAATGTTAGATAATAGCCTTTAACTTGAGGTCTGATGGATGAATGATGGTATTCTTCGCACATCAGTCAGGTGTCTTCAGGTTGTAGGCAACAAGAAGCCAACTTGAAATATACTGGTTGATAACCTAAATGAAATGGAGGACTTTCTAATATCACACAAGTTCCCAAGGTTGAAACAAGAAGAACTTGAGATCCTAAATAGACCAATAACAACCCAGGTAATTGACTTCATCATAAGAAAACTAACAACCAAAAAAAGTCCTGGACCAGAGGGTTTTCCAGAGAATTCTACAAAACATTCAAGGAGGAGTTGATACCAATGCTACTGAAAGTATTCCAGTTAATTGAGAAAGACGGAATTCTCCTCAAATCATTTTATGAAGCTAGCATCACACTGAACCCAAACCAGGTAAAGATCCAACAAAGAAAGAGAATTACAGGTCAATATCCCTGATGAATATAGAAGCAAAAATTCTCAACAAGATTCTAGCAAGTAGGATACAACAACACATCTAAAAATTCACCCACCATGACCAAGTAGGCTTCATCCCCAGGATGCAGGGCTGGTTCAACATCTGCAAGACCATAAATATAATTAAATATATCAACAGATGTAAAAACCAAAAACACATGATTATATCACTAGATGCAGAAAAAGCTTTTGAAAAAATCCAGCATCCCTTCTTGATAAAAACCTTTGAACACCTAGAAATAGAACGAACATATCTCAAGATAGTAAGCTCCATCTATGATAAGCCCACAGTCAGCATATTGCTAAATGAACAGAAACTGGAAGCATTTCCCCTGAAAACTGGAACAAGACAAGGCTGCCCACTGTTACCCCTCCTGTTCAACACTAGAGCAATTAGACAAGAAAAGGAAATCAGGGGTATCCAAATAGGAAAAGAAGAAGTTAAGTTATCCGTCTTTGCTGATGTTATGATCCTATACCTCAAAAATCCAAGAGAATCTGTCAAAAACCTCCTTGCACTGATAAAGGACTTTGGCAAAGTCTCGGGGTACAAAATAAATGTGCAAAAGGCAGTCACATTCTTATACACCAACAAGAAACAGGCAAAGAGCCAAATAAAAAGCACAATCCAGTCACAATAGTGACAAAAATAATGAAATGCCTCAACATCGTCCTAACCAGAGAAATAAAAGACCTTTACAATGAAAACTACAGAACATTGCTCAAAGAAATCCAAGAAGACACAAATAGTAACATACTCCATGCTCATGGATAGGAAGAATCAACAAATAGTAACATACTCCATGCTCATGGATAGGAAGAATCAACATTGTTAAGATGTCCATCCTACCAAAGGCAATCTTACCAAAGGCAATTTACAGATTCAACACAACACCCATTAACTTACTAACATCATTCTTCTCAGACCTAGAAACAATACAGAAATTCATATGGAAATATAAATGGCAATAAATAGCCAAAACAATCCTCAGCAAAAGAAACAAAGTGGGAGGTATCATACTTCAAGACTTTAAACTTTACTAAAAGGCTACAGTAATCAAAACAGCCTGGTATTGGTACAAGAATAGGCATATAGACCAACAGAACAGGATAGAGATTCTGGAAGCAAAGTCTCAGTTTCTCAACTAACTAATCTTTGACAAAGCCTCCAACAACCAACACTGGGGAGAGGAGAACCTATTCAGTGTATGGTGCTGGGAAAACTGGCTGATAACATGCAGAAGAATGAAACAGGATCCCTACCTATCACCATACACAAACACCAACTCAAAATGGATCAAAGTCCTAAACATAAAGCCTCAAACTATAAGAAGCTCAGAAAACACAGGAGACTCCAACAATAAACAGGCAGGGAACCTGTTTGAAAATCAGAATAGGCAACCAATTCCTGATCAGAATCCCAGATGTCCATGTCACTAGAGATAAGATAGACAAGCAGGACCTCATCAAACTGACAAGCTTCTGCAAAGCAAAAGAAACCATCAACAGAGCAGGGAGAGAGCTCACAGACTGGGAAAAATATTTGCCAACCGCATATCTGACAAAGGAATAACATCCAGGATCTACAAGGAACTCAAACATGCCAAAAGGAAAAAAACAAAGAACCCCATTTAAAAGTGAGCAAAAGAATAGACACTTCTCATAAGAAGATATGCAGGCAGTCAACAGACACGTGAAAAAGTGCTCAGCCTCACTAATCATCAGAGAAATGCAAATCAAAACCATATTGAGATACCACCTAACCCCGGTAAGAGTGGCCATCATTAATAAAATAAACAACAAATGCTGGCGAGGATATGGAATAATGGAAACATTTCTACACTGCTGGTGGAAATACAAACTAATTCAAACTCCATGAAAAACAGTGTGGCAATTTCTAAGAGAACTAGGCATTGACCTTCTACGTGACCCAGCAATACCCCTTCTGGGAATATACCTGGAGGAACTCAAATCATTCTACCAAAAAGATACCTACACATGCATGTTTATTGCAGCACTATTCACAATAGCAAAAACACGGAACCAACTGTGCTGCCCATCAAAACGGAAATGGATTTTAAAATGTGGTACATATACAGGATGGAATATTACACAGCCATAAAGAAGAAAAAACTTATGGACTTTGCAGCAACTTGGATGGATTTAGAGTCTATAATAATCAGTGATCTGTCACAAAAACAAAGAACTGAGATACACATGTTCTCACCCATAAGCGTACCCTGAACATTTACCATAATACTATAAGAAAGGGATTGACAATAGCAGGATACTGCCAGAGGGTGGAGAAAACACAACATCAATAAGGGTACCTGATCTCAAGTCAGGCAAAATGCGGACTAAAGGGAGGCTCAAACCTCACCTGTACGATGGCTACTTGTGTACCTAATCCTGAATTGTACCCCACATCTTTAAAATTAAAAATTGAAAAAAATAAAATAAAAAAGAAATATACAGGGAAGATTTGAAGCTGATGTCAGGGCTTCAAGACATTACAATGAGGAGAAGAGGCCAAACGCAAAGGAACACTTGCTGATTGGTTCCACATGTATGAACTTCTAGAACAAATTCAGCTAATCTATAAATTAAAAATCAGAATAGTAGGTGTCTGTAGGTAGAAGTGAGGGCAAAAACTGATGGGGAAGGGGCATTCGTGGACATTCGGAACTGACAGCAATAATCGGTATATCTTAATAGTGATTTAGGTTGTGAGCTTGTCAAAAGTTCAGCCAGTGGTACACTTAAGGTTTATTCATTTCACTGTGTATAAATTTTACTCCCTAAAACCATAAACAAATATTGAATTCTAGTTAAGAACAAAAATGCTAATCTTCCTAGGGGGTAAATTTACTGATATCTGCAGCTCCATTGAAATGCATCCTAAAAAATTAGATGGATTGATGCATGAAGAGAGGAATGGGTGGGCAGGTGGTAGAAGAGGTATGTGATCCAGCAAGTATAGCAAAAAATTAATTGTAGATTCCAGAGGACAGGTGCATGGGAATTCACAGATTTTTCAACTTTCCTATATAATTTTGAATTTTTTTCATAATAAAATATTTGGAAAGTCTATGATTCCAGCTGGGGTCACATCCTCTGCCCCTTAATTAATTACCAGGGCTCATGGGATGTGTGACTATGATTTGTCAGGACTGAGGGCAGGAAGGCAAGGAACTGTTATTGAAAACTGAACAAAACTGTGTGGAAGGCAGAGGGGTAGTGCACACGTGGAACAAGAGAAGAGAAGTTACACAGCAAAAGCAACAGTCATCCAGTATGCCAGGCAAGGCACTGAATGGAGCAAGCAAAAGGTTCCCAGCAGAGGAAACGGTGCCTGGAAGCCCAAAGGCAAATCAGGATGACGCATGAATGTGAGGGATTGTTCCATGGAGTGACTGACAGAGTGGGGTAAACCTGGAGACTGTGAAGAGTCAGACGTTTGCTTTGTGGGCCAAAGGATAAAAGAATCCACTCACGAATTTTAAGAAAAGTGACACGAAGCCCTACACAAAAGAGTTCACTGTGATTCCATATAGGAAGTTCTAAAACAGACAAAATTCATCCATGATGAGAAAAATAAAAAACATGTTTGCTTCTGGAAAAGTCTGGGCAGCATGGACTGAGAAAAGACAAAAAATTCTCTGGGATGATGGTAGTATTCTCTAACTTGATAGAGGTTTAGGTTACACGAGTGTATTCATTTGTCAAAATTCATCAAATATACATTTAAAATGTGTACACGTCATTGTGGGTGAATTTTATGGTAAAAGAAAAAAACTATAAGGAAATAGTGAACTCTAGCTAGTGATATGAAGATTGAAGTCGTTATGCAGAAGTATACTGGCTGCAATCTACTTTCATGTGAGTCAAAAATATAAGATTGATTAATGGGTAGATGGATAGTTATATGAGAAAAACAAGTACAGTATGTTAACAGTGGAATCTAAGGGTAGATATACAGGTTTTCACTGAAAATTCTTTAACTTTGCTATGCGTTTGAAGATTTTTGTAACAGAATGTTGCACTAAAAAATTATTAAAGAATTTATTTACTTTATTTTTGAGGGGGAGGTCCAATCTTTCACCTAGGCTTGAGTGCAGTGGCACAATCACAGCTCACCACTGCCTCAACCTCCTGAGCTCAGGTGATTCTTCCACCAAACTCGGCTAATTTTTTTATTTTTTTGTAGAGACAAGGACTCACCATGCTGCATAGGCTGGTCTTGAACTTCTTGGCTCAAACAATCCTCCTACCTAGGCCTCCTAGAGTGTTGGGATTACAGTTTGAGTCACCATGCCCAGCTGCATAAAAAAAATTTTTTTAAATGATTCTAGAAACAAGTAACATGCTCATATTAGTTTAATTTTCATCTCTACCACGTTTGAATTTGAAAACAGCTCCTGAAATACACTGAATTTTTCTAAGGATGCCATCTTTAGGAACTCACTGGCCTGAGTGAGGCACAAAATGGGCTCCTAGTTAACAGAGCAAGCTCTGGAACCAGTCAGACTTGCTTTTACTCAGTCATCAATCAATTTTGAAGCAATATGTATTGTGTCCAGCATTGTGCTAAGTGCCAGGGACACAGTGGCAAGCAAAAGAGAAAAAGATCCTACTCTCATGAAATTTATAGTCTTGTGGGAAAGACAGACCTTAATCAAATGATCCTACAAATAAATTCATAATTATGATCCATGATATGTGTTGTGAAGGGAAGTAGGTGATGTTGTATCAGTTCAAGTCCTCTGAGAAGCAGATGCAAAGGTGAGATGAGGCAAGCAGATTTATTTCCTGTGAAAGGTAGAGGGGGAGGAAGCAGGAACAGCCCTGGAGAGATTTCAGAATGCAATACAGGTGGAAGGCAGAAAGGAAGGATGACTCGGCAGGAAGAACTGCAGACTGCACTGTGGTTCTAAGGAAGTCTTGGCAAAGTACACAGAAGTCCCTGAGCAAAGACTGCACATAGAGGAGTCCTGTGTTGTGCAGAAATAACCCAGCTCTGAAGTCCTCACTAGGTTCGGTCATTGCCAAGGGCAACTTGGGAGAAGGGTAGCCTTGGCATGAATGCAGCAACGGACCTGAAGGTTCAGTGAACTATGCTCATCCCAACAATCTTCTTCAAGGGAGACTGGGGAATACATATCTGTGACCAACACCAAGGCTGTGCAGGCAGTACAAGGGGAAGACCCCCGAAAAGCAGACTCACCTTTTGGAGAGTAGGCCCCTTGTACTACACTCAAAATTTGCTCCTCCAGATCAAATCGTCAACCAAAATTTTTTTCTGCAAGTTTTAAGAAGGTTGCATCACAATTTGCAGAAGAAACATTCTGAGTTGTAGTAAACAGTGATTGCTTCTTCCACCACAAGAACACACTTCACTGAATGTTCAGCAGTTTTTGACCAAAATCATCATGACCTCCGTGCCCCACCTTCCCTATGCACCTGATTTCACCCCAAGCAATTTTTTTGCTTGGTTGTTTCCCAAGATGAAAAAAGTCTTCAAAAGTTTTCCAATGTGGGAGAGGTGAAACAAAAAATGGCAGAAGCACAAAGTTGATGAGTTCAAAAGCTGTTTTGAACAGAGGAAAAAGTATCTCAACAGGTGTATTGCATCAAATGGAGAGTACGTTGAAGGTAACTGAAGTTTAAATATGTAAGAATAAATACACAGTTTTTACATATAAATTCTGGGTTTTCCTCCCCTGCTCCCCATAGAGGAGGAGCAGGAGAATGAACACAGGAACCAAGCAGAGATTCCTCCACTGAAAAGTGAGGTCTTCCTGAGCAAGTTAAAACATCTGTGAAGTTGAGCTAATAGTGCATACCTTATGAGACTGTTGTAAACTTAAATTAACTGATACATTTAGGGTGCTTATAACAGTGTCTTCATGTATGAAGTACTCAATAAATATTAGCTATTGTTATTGTAGAGCTGAGAGTGAAGGAACCTGGTATAATCTAGGAAGTGAAATATTGACTTTTGATCCAAGAACACAAGATTGGGGATTGGTGTGTGCAAAGGCCCTGAGGCAGGAGGTTGCATGACAAGTTTGAGAAAATGAAAAAAAAATCATGTGACACTCAAAAAGGAGATTGTAAGCAGCATCAAAACAAAATTTTTAAAAATGAAAAACCACTGGCAGGTTTTAAAGAAGGGTATGACATGTTCAGACTTGCAGTTTTAAAAATATCTTTCTACCTACAGGATAGGGAATGAATTTGAGAAGTCTTTCCTGAGTCCAGCTGGACTCCATCGCAAAAGTGAAGGAACAAGGTGGCAGTGGCTTGGACTAGAGCAGTAACAGTGGAAATAGGAAGACACTGATAGAATCAAGAAATATTTAGGATTTTTAGTATGCACTCCAACCTTACTTATTTAGCAGCCAAGTGTCTCAAGGATAGGGCAAGTTTCTTAATCATTCTGAAACTCAATTTCTTCACCCATAAATGGCAATTTTCATATCCACTTTACAGACAAGCTGTGAGGACTCAATAGACAATCTATGTGAAATAATCTAGCAGAGGTGGCCTCAGCAATATTTTTTCTTTTATATCTCATCCCTTCTCCAATCCTTGTGGATAGAGTTCATTCCCCTCTTCTCTCTTCAGTCTGTCTAATATTTACATATTTTTACTGTCACCCTTATACGGCTGTGACTTTTTTTGCTCACCTGTCTCTTTCCATCATACTGTGAGCTCCCTAAAGGCAATGACTGAGATTTGTTTTGCCCTTGCATCTATTTAAGGGTCTGGCACCCAGTTAGCTCTTAACACATCTTTGCCAAAATGAATTAAACTGATTTGAGATTGTCCATAATGGATTTCCTCCAAACACCTGCATGCATCAGAAATGAAGTCAACTGAGGTCAAGCATCCTTATCAACAGCCCCACAAACCTGTTCCTCAGTTGATAACCATCTGCAGCCAATCTACCAATGACCCAGCCACAACTGAGGTATATGATATGATGTCAGCATTCATCCCCAAGCCTTCCCAGACATGTGCACCTTCATGAAGCAGCAAAACACTCTTCCAGGAGGCTGATAGGAAAGGAAGGGCTCTTTCCAGTATATTCTGACTATGAGGAAATTCTTTTGGACACATTCATGATCAATAACACTGTTCTGGAGAAAATACTCATTGCAGAGAGATGGGGACAAGGACAGGGGTTATACATCTGTAGAGGGAGTTTATGATAGTCCCTAAAATCCGTTCCAGTTGCTTAACACACATATACCCAAAAGAGCTTCCCATCAGCTCTTCTGAATGGCTCAACCACCCGAATTTGTCAACCAGGGAAACAGCTCTTGTTCTCCATCTGAAAGTCTATTTACTGTGTCTCAGCAAAGGACAAAAAAATAGAAACAGACTGTTTCCCTAAAATTATCTCTCTACTCTTACTTGTGAATCCAACTGACATTGCAAATGGCAGAAGCCAATCCTAGACTTTTATTGCTGCCTAAATCCCAGACAACAGGGGAATGAACCCCGACTCCCAATCTGCTCACAGATGAAACAGCAATGGAATCATCTGTTTTACCAGACTAATTAATAACAGATAGTTTCAAGTAGCTGCCTTCCAATTCTAGAGGAACTATGGAATTTACCCAAATAAACTTGTGGAACATCTAGCATCAAAAACTATTCATTCACATGTTTTCTCACCATCAAAGTTTCTATCTATAGATTTCTTTTTACTGTCCAAAATCTGAATCTGGTGATAAGATGTCAAACAATGGAGGATTGTGCAGACAATGACTAGAAGAATGTAAGGTGAGGTGGAATATTCACAGCTTCCCAAACCACACCATTTGCAGTTCATCTTCACAATTTTTGTCATATCTACATACCATCTGTTTTATCATTTACTTAATGTTTTTGTTTAAATCAACTATAAATGACTCCTTTATAAATATTTAGCTTTGTCTTGAGTAATAATACACATAAAGTCATGGGTGTGAGGTACTAGTTATATTGTTTTCCAACACACATTAAAATACACACAGTGAAGGGAAGTGGCTTCCTCTTCCCAGCTGGAAGGGAAGTGGCTCTTGGGACAAGCGTGGAAAAAACGAAATGGTGACGGTTCGTCTAAGAAATATCAGTTTGCAAACGTCTGATTAGATTAGTGGCAGCGAGTTGACTTGGGGCAACAAGTTTCCAACGAGGGGGAAAGTCAAGCGGCTCCAGCCCAGCCTGGTCGGTGGGTTGGAGTCGGAGCTCGTGGAGAGGAGATGTGATGGTTTCACTGCGAAGGCTTGAAAGGCCTTGCTGGCCAGTCGTGGTGCCGCTGGGCCAGAGCCTCTGTGTGTCCTACACAGAGAGGAGTGCGCACCCCAGCATTTCCCAAACCACGTC
>NW_007248391.1:0-602 GCF_000164805.1 Carlito syrichta
TAAAAAAGATACCTGAACATGTATGTTTATTGCAGCATTGTTCACAATAGCAAGATCATGGAACCAACCAGGCTGTCCATCAAAAGAGGACTGGATTAACTAATGTGGTACATATACATGATGGAATAGTATGCAGCCATAAGAAAGAGCAAAATCATAAATTTCACAGCAACCTGGATGGAATTAAAGTTTATAATACTGAGTGATCTCTCACAGAAACAAAGATCTGAGTATCACATGTTCTCATTAATAAGTGGACCTTGAACAACTACTGTAATACTATAAGAAAGGTTTGACAGTGGCGGGAAACTTTGGGGAGGGGATAAGGAGGGGAAGGGAGGTGGGATTAATGGTAGTCAATATCTCTCTGGGGATGGGGGGCACACCTCATCAACAAAGGTACCTGCACAATGCATATTAGTATACCTAACACTTAACTGTACCTCACAATTTTAAAATAAAATATATGTATTAAAAGAGAGAGAGAGTGCTCAAATAAACACAATCAGAAATACAAAATATTAAATAGAGAAGATTATCCAAGATTACTATGCATGCACACCAGTTTGGAAATAAACTTGTTAATCTAAATGAAATGAAGA
>NW_007248391.1:1463-9975 GCF_000164805.1 Carlito syrichta
AGAAGTAAAAGATCTTTACAACAAGGACTGCAAAACACTGCTCAAAGAAATTCAAGAAGACACAGCAAATGAAAAAATACTCCATGTGCATGAACAGGAAGAATCCACATTGTTAAGATGTCCAGCCTACCAAAGGCAATCTACAGATTCAACACAATACCCATTAAAATATCAATATCATTCTTCTCAGACTTGGAAATGACAATAGAGAAATTCATATGGAAACATAAACTACCATGAATAGCCAAAAAAAATATCCTTAGTAATAGAACCAAAGTAGAAAGAATCACACTACCAGATTTTGAACTTTATTATAAGACTGCAATAAGCAAAACAGCCTGGTATTTGTACAAGAACAGGCATACAGATCAATGGAACAGGATTGAGATTCCCAAAGCAAAATCTCAATTTTCCTTTGAAAAAGCCTCCAACAACAAACACTGAGGAGAGGAAAACATATTCAGTAAATGGTGCTGGGGAAACTGGCTGATCACAGGCACAACATTGAAACAGGACCCCTACCTATCACCATCCCAAAAAATCAACTCGAGATGGATCAAAGACCTAAATGTAAAACCCCAAACTATAAGAATCTTAGAAAATGCAGCAGATACAATTATGGATATTGGCCCTGGCAACAAATTTCTGAGAACAATGCAAGCAACCAAGTCATAAGAGAAAAGATAGACAAGTGGGACCTCATCAAACTGAACTGCTTCTGCAAAGCCGAAGATACCATCAAGAGAGTGAGGAATGGGAAAAAATATTTGTCAACTGTATATCTGGCAAAGACCTAGCATCCAAGATCTACCAATCATTTCAAACTTGCCCAAAGGAAAAAACACAAACAGCCCCATTAAAAATTGGGCAAAAGTCATGCATAGTCAGTTCTCAAAAGAAGTTATATGGACAGTAAACAGCCATATGAAAAAGTGCTCAGCCTAACTAATTATCAGAGGAATGCAAATCAAAACCACATTGAGATACCACCTAACCCCGGTAAGAATAGCCATTATTAATAAAACAAAAAGGAACAGATGCTGGTAAGGATGTAGAGAAGAAGGTACACTTATACACTGCTAATGGGAATGCAAACTAATGCAGTCTCTTTGGAAAACAGTATGGCAATTTCTGAAAGAACTAGAAATTGGCCTTCCATGTAACCCAGCAATCCCCCATTGGGGATATACCCTGAGGACTGAAATCACTCTACAAAGAAGATGCCTACACACGCATGTTTATTGCAGCACTACTTACAATAGCAGAAACATGGAACCAACGATGCTCCCTATCAAAAATGGACTGGATTTTTAAAAACGTGGTATATATACACAATGGAGTATTATGCAGCCATAAGGAACATAAGGAAGCAAGCAGCATGGATGAATTTAGAGTCCACCATACTCAGTGATCAATCACAGAAAAAAAGAACAGAGTACCATATTTTATCACTCATAAGCGGATCTTGAGCATTTATCATAATGCCATAAAAAAGGAACTGGCAGTAGTTTGAAACTGCCAGAGAAACAGAGGAGGGGAGGTGGGATTAGCAGCTGAGGGAAAATGCCAGTGAAGGGGGGATGTACCTCATCAACTAGAGTACCTGCATAATGAACATTTGTATACCTAACCTTGAATTGTACCACACATATTTAAAATAAAAAATTTAAGAGTAAAAAATAAAAAAATAAAAAATAAGATAAATTAAAAATAAATAAAGACTAAATAGAGGCAGCATGAAGCCAATTGATTCAGTCTCTTTCCCTCCTGCTTATTTTGCACTTCACTGAAAAGGTAAACCAGAAACATTTTACTATCTATTAATATTACACAAAAATATTATTCAAAAGATAAAACAAAATTTTACCCTGCGTGGTATATTATTAATGGCATAGCAAATATTAATAAACATTTTGTATTAACTTTCTTTTTTAACATTCTATACCCACTCAATTTTTCCTGTCATTCTTTTCACGCTCTCAACTGAAATAAAAACTTCTGAACTTGGCAAATTTACTTTCCCTTTAATGAAAAAACATATTATCTTGCATTTTTACAATAACTTAACCCAAAACATGCCCTACTTTCTTTAGACACTTTGCAAGTAGAATTTTTTTTCCTCTTTTTTGGATTATGTAGAGACACAATCTTTTTATGTTAACCAGGCTGGTCTCAAACTTTTGTCCTAAAGTGACCTACTGTCTTCAGCATTCCAATGTTTTTGTTATACCTATAGTTTTAATTGCATACATTAATTACAAAATCTTAATTATCCTTATTTTTAGAAAAAGAAACTATAAGACAAGCAATTTAAATTTTTAATCAAATTCATAATCAAAGACAAAACACAGAGATGAAGATAATGTCTGACCCTTCCCAGAACAATGAGAAGAAAGCACTGAGTCAGGGAGAGTTTCACATTCCCATGCCCTACCATGGGCTTTTGTTTATAGTCTAGAATCTAATGTCTGTAAAACACACAAGTCAAACCTTTATTAACAAACTCAAAGAAGCAGTTTATACCCTTAAAGTATCAGGCAAAGACAGGACCAGCATGACCAATTAACTCAAGGAAAATATCAAAATTAAATTTGTGATTTTTCTATTTCATTTTAGAAATATATATATATATTTTTTTGAGTTGGAGTCTCACTCTGTCGCCCAGACTGGAGTGCAGTGGCCGCTCCCGGCCACCGCAGCCTCGACCTGCTGGACTCCGGCGATCCTTCCACCTCAGCCTTCTGAGTAGCTGAAACTACAGGCGCGTGCTACCACGCCCGGCTAATTTTTTAAATTTATTGTAGAGATGAAGTCTCGCCTGTCGAGGCGGGTCTCAAACCCGCAGGTTCAGGCAATCCACTCACCTCATCCTCCCAAAGGCGCGGGATTACAGGCTGAGCCACCGAGCCCAGCTTAGAAATATTTTTAAGACTGTGTTTATGAACTAAAAATTACTAAAGACATGAACTAAAAGGCATTTGAGTTCAAGTTTCTATTTTTTCCCATTTTATTTACATGTTTGCTTTTTTAAAGTCAATTAATTAAAGATCTTTTTGTATATTTTGGTAGTGAAATATCATTATATACACATGACATGTATAAACACCTAGTCCCTCATACAGACACATAAAAGCAGATCTTATAGTTTTATAATATTATTAATTTGCGAGTTTTAAAATAGTCTTTTCCTCATTCACACTAAAATTCTTCAAATTACCTGTTTTATTTCTCTGGGCTATTGTTAGCTAGGCAACCATAAATTTACATTTCTAAAGGGATAACACTTACATTCAGCAAGATAGAGAATTACATCTCAAAGTTCTGAGCTAAGATATTAGATGTAATTATTTTACAATTATTTATAGGATTAATGATAGGGAAAAGGCAGAGAGTACTTCTGGGACACTCAACACATTTTTTTAAATATAAGTTATAGGCACTGAACCTATCAATTGTACTAAAATAAAACCTGATGACTCTCCTAAAAACACACATATGTATATATACATATGTGTATATACATATATGCATATATATATTTCAGTTTTAGCCCTTTATTCTGTTGAAGTATATTAAGGAAAAATCTATAAAGCATGATATTATTTTTACTACTCAAAACATCTTAACTTTTTGTGGTATCTAATCAAATTATATTTAATTATAATTTGTATTAATTTTCACATGCCATATATATGAACTCATCTCATAAAATGTAAGAGGGCCATTGGTTTACAAGGCTGCCAAAATCTTAGTGACCTTGTTGTCATATGAGTCACCATAGCCATTTTTGTTCTGGAAAGCATTTAAATTTTAAGCTATTCAATATGTATGGCACAATGGTTCCATTTCCCAAATTTATCAACAAAGTTGAGCCAATCTTCGTAGAACCAGAGCAATTTCCTCAATGTATTTTCTATTGTGCATTGAAGAAACTGGCAATTGTATGTATATTAGAGAAACAAAAGCATGCACCAAATGATCTTTGCTATACCTTTCAATAGAAATGGGATGAGTAAAACCCAATAGATTGTTTAGCAGGAGACATGTATGGTCTTTCACTTAGTTGAAGACCTTTACTGAGAACTCTGGTGATCCCTTTTTAGGACAAAAGTGTTCCTCCATAATTCTAAATATGGATCATTAACTCTGCTAAGAAAATTCAAGAAAAAGACATATTTTTAATTTTCCTGAATATATACCTTGACATGAAATGACTGAATCACATGGTACTCTATGTTTTTCCACTTGTAACATGTCTGTTTCTCAAAACTACTGCCCCAGTTTTTATTTTCATCAACAGTGGAAAGTTTCAATTCTGTTGCCCACCTATGCATTGAAAACAGCAAACCTGTACTGAGCGGGTATTCAGAGAAACTATAATATAACAGGGTGCAAGAAAATAAATCCAAGGTAACTCTGAGAAAACCATGGCATACTCTTTTAACTTTCCCTAGTCTTCCCACACTTGGATCCATGTTATTTTCTATCTGGTAGAAGCCAGCTCTCTTTTAAGAATATTTAAAGGAATGGGTGGGTGGAGAGGGTAGAGCAATTCAGTCAGATAGGGAAGAACTGGCCAAAGAGAACACCTAAGGAGATAACATTTTAATGAATGATGAAAAGCTGAAAAATATGAAGCAAAAACTATTTGCGGGAAGAGCATAAAACTTGAACAAAAATATCTTGTCTTTATGTAGTGTCTCTGTATTTAGGATTTTGGGTTTCTGGATAAGTGCCTAATGTAAAAAACAGCATTGATCTCTATCCTTCTAACTAATGACCTTTTCTTGATTTTTATAACTCCTCACATGGAGTAGAATGATCTTGTGAAGTCAGGGTTTAAAAAAAATAATATTAGCCGGGCTCAGTGGCTCAGCCTGTCATCCCGCGCCTTTGGGAGGCTGAGGTGAGTGGATTGCCTGAGCCCGCGGTTGAGACCCGCCTGGGCAGCGAGACTCATCTCTACATAAATCAAAAATCAGCTGGGCGTGGTAGCGCATGCCTGTAATTCCGGCTACTTGGAAGGCTGAGGCGGAAGGATCGCCGGAGCCCAGCAGGTCGAGGCTGCGGTGGCTGGGAGCGGCCACTGCACTCCAGTTTGGGCGACAGAGTGAGACTGCAACACACACACAAAAATAATAATAATAATAATAATAATAATAATAATAATAATAATAATATTAATAGATAACCACTACTGTGAGTGAATTCCAAATAAAAGATATTGAAAATAAAGAATCAAAATATATTGCATATCTTTATTTCTTTTCTGTCATGCTTATGTAAATGTATAAATTTTACTTTCAAAGTCAAAAAAACTATTGGTCATGAAATTTTACCATGTATGAAAGCAATAAGATCCACAACTTTTCCTTGCCCTTTAATAATGTTCCCTAACTTTGCAAGAGTGATATTGTCATTTTTATACACAGATTACTTTTGTAGAATTAAATTGCATTCATTCCATATGTTATATTTGAGGAATTATTTGCACAAAATGACTTTGCATTTATCAACATATTTTTAAATTATTTAGTTTAACTTTACATTTTGATGATTTTTTGTGTGATATAAAACAAACTTTTATAGACAGAAACCATGGCTTCTGCTTCTTGTGTACTCTATTCCATGTTTTGACAAATTATAATAAGCTTTTCAGGGATTTCTGTTCTTGTTAATCTTTATGTTTGTTAAAATTCCTATGTATTTTCAAATTGAAAATACCTTCATATGTGATGATTTTCTTCGTTCAATATAAAATTACAGAATATATGTATACATACTTTTTAATGAAAATTCTGCATAATTTTTATGTATCATTACATTGATTACTGAGAGCTAGTTTTGTAGAGTAGGACTCTGTAGCAGGACTGACTTTTATCACTGAAAATAACTAATCTTAGGTATTTTGAACTTATATATTGTTATAATTTTATTTTAAAGATGTGGGGCGCAATTCAGGATTAGATATACAAGTGGGCATCATAAGAGATAAAGTTTGGACCTCCCTTTGATCACCACTTTTCCTCATTTGAGATCAGGTAACCTTATTTTTTTATTTTATTTTAATTTTTTTTTTTTTTGAGTTGGACTCTCAGTCACCCAGACTGGAGTGCAGTGGCTGCTCCCGACCACTACAGCATCAACCTGCTGGGCTGCAGTGATCCTTCCGCCTCAGCCTTCCAAGTAGATGGAACTACAGTCGCACGCTACCACACCTGGCTAATTTTTTTTATTTATTGTAGAGATGAGGTTTTGCCAAGTTGTCCAGGCGGGTCTTGAACCCACGGGCTCAAGCAATTCACACACCTAGGCCTCCAAAAGCGTGGGATTACAGGGTGAGCCACCGAGCCTGGCCCAGGTAACCTTATTTATGTGTAATACAACCCATCCACACCAGCAGTCTCCCGCTACAGCCAGTCCATTTCTATAGTATCATGGTAATTGTTCAGGGTCTGCTTATGAGTGAAAACATGTGGTACTCTCTTATTTGTTTCTGTGATAGATCTCTGCATATTACAGAATTTAAATATATCCAAGTTGCTGTGAAGTCCATATTTTGTCCTTCTTTATGACTGTGCAATATTCCACTATGTATATGTAACATTTTTTTTTCATCCAGTCCAGTTACAATGGGCAGTATGGTTGGTTCCATGTTTTTGCTATTGTGAACAATGCTGCAATAAACATGCATGTGCAGGTATCCTTTTTGTAGAACAATTTGAGTTTTTCTGGGTATATTCCCAGGAGGGGTATTGCTGGATCATATGAAATGTCAATGTCTAGTTCTTCTAGAAATCATTACACTGTTTTCCAAAGAGGAGGCACCAGTTTCCATTCCCACCAGTAGTGTAAAAGCATTCCTTTTCCCCTGCAATGTTGCCAGCATCTGTTGTTTTCTGTTTTATTAATGATGGCCATTCTTACTAGGGTTAGGTGGTATCTCAATGTGGTTTTGATTTGCATTTCCCTGATGATCAGTGAGGCTGGACACTTTTTCATGTATCTGTTGGCTGTCTGTATTTCTTCTTTTGGGAAGTGTCTATTATATATATTTTGCCTACTTTTTAATGGGGCTGTTTGATTTTTTTCCTCTTGGCATCTTTGAGTTCCTTGAAGATCCTGGATGTGAGGTCTTTGTCACACATACAATTGGCAAATTTTTTTTCCCCATTCTCTGGGCTGTATCCCTTGATAGTTTCTTTGGCTTTGCAGAAGATTTTCAGTTTGATAAGGTTCCACTTGTCTATCTTATCTCTTATGACATGTGCACTTGGAGGGACTTTGATCAGGAATTGGTTGCCAATTCCAATTTCCATAAGAGTATCTCCTGCATTTTCTAAGATTCTTTTAGTTTGAGGTTTTATGATTAGGTCTTGGATACATTTAGAGTCTGTATATGGGAATAAGTAAGGGTACTGTTTCAATATTCCACATGTGCTCAGCCAGTTTTCCCAGTGTCATTTACTGAATGGCCTCTCCTCTCCCCAGTGGTTGTTGGTGGAGTCTATGTCAAAGATGACTTGCTTGAGAAATTGAGATTTTGCTTCCAGAATCTCTATCCTTTTCCATTGTTCCATAGGCCTATTCTTGTACCAATACCATACCATTTTTATTATTGTAGCCCTAGAGTAAAGTTTAAAGTCTGGAAGTGTGATACCTCTCATTTTGTGTCTTTTGATAAGGATTATTTTGGCTATTCATGGTAGTTTATGTTTCTATATGAATTTCTGTGTTGTCATTTCCAGGTTTGAGAAGAATGATATGGGTAGTTTAATGGGTATTGCTTGAATCTGTAGATGCTTAGGTAGGATGGACATCCTTTTTTTTTTTTAGTTGGAGTCTTACTTTGTTGCCCAGAATGGAGTGCAGTGGCCGCTCCCGGTCAGTGCAGCCTCAACCTGCTAGGCTCTGGTGATCCATCTGCCTCAGCCTTCCGAGTAGCCGAAATTACAGGCATGCACAGCCATGCCTGGCTGAATTTTTTATTTTATTGTAGAGATGAGGTCTTGCCAAGATGCCCAGGTGGGTCTCGAACCTGCGAGCTCAGGCAATTCATTCATCTCAGCCTCCCAAAGCGCGGGTTTACAGGCTGAGCCACCGAAACCAGCAGGGATGGACATCTTAACGATGTTGAGTCTTCCTATCCATAAACATGGAATAATTTCCCATTTATTGTGTCTTCTTGAATTTCTTTTGCAGTGTTTCACAGTTTTAATTTTAAAAGTCTTTCACTTCTCTGGTTAGAAAGATGCCAGTGTATTTATTTTTTGTTTGTGGTTGTTGTGAGTGGTATTGTGCTTTTTATTTGGCTCTCTGCTTGTTGCTTGTTGGTGGATAAGAATGGGACAGTCTTTTGCACATTTATTTTGTACCCCAAACATTCACAAGACTTTTTTCTTTATTAGTGAAAGCAGATGTTTAACAGATTCTCTTGAATTTTGATGTATATGATAATTTCATCAACAAAGAGGGATAACTTTATTTTCTTTTCCCCTATTTTGATACCCTA
>NW_007248392.1:0-12301 GCF_000164805.1 Carlito syrichta
CCTCATCTTCGACAAAGCCTCCACCACCTACCACTGGGGAGAGGAAAACCTATTCAGTAAATGGTGCAGGAAAACTGACTGACCACATGCAGAAGATTGAAACAGGACCCCTATCTATCCCCATACACAAAAATTAATTCCAAATTGATCAGAGACCTAAATGTAAAACCTCAAACCATAAGATCCTAGAAAATGAAGACATACCCTCATGGAAATTGGAACTGGCATCCAATTCCTGAACAAAACCTGAAACCCATAGGCCACAAGAGATAAGATAGACAAGTGGGACCTCATTAAACTGACAAGCTTCTGCAAAGTCAAAGACTCCATCAAGAGACCAGGGAGACTACCTACAGACTGGGAAAAAGTATTTGCCAACTCCAGGTCTGACAAAGGCTTAACATCTTGGATCTACAAGAAACTCAAACAGGCTGAAAAGAAAAAAAAACAATCAAACCCATTACAAAATGGGCAAAAGATATGAACAGACACTTCTCAAAGGATGACATCTGAGCAGCCAACAGATACATGAAGGAATGTTCAACCTCACTAATCATCGGGAAGATGCAAATCAAAACCACACTGAGATACCACCTAACTCCAGTCAGAAGAGCAATTATCAATAACTCAAAAAATAACAGTTGCTGGAGAGGGTGTGGTGAAAAGGAAACACTTCTAAAGTCTTGGTGGGAGTGCAAACTAGTACAACCTCTGTGGAAAACAGTATGGCAATTCCTAAAAGCTCTAAATATTGACCTCCCATATGTCCCCTCAATCCCCCTACTGGGAATATACCCTGAAGAACTCAAATCACTCTGTAAAAAAGATACCTGCCTACGAATGTTTATCGCAGCATTGTTCACAATAGGGAGAACCTGGAAGCAACCATACTGTCCATCAAAAGAGGACTGGATTTAAAAAGTGTGGTACATATACATGATGGAAGAGTGCGCAGCCATAAAAAAGAACAAAATCATGAATTTTGCAGCAACCTGGATGGAACTAGAGTCTATAATAGTAAGTGACCTCTCACAGAAACAAAGATCTGAGTATCACATGTTCTCACTCATATAGTGGACCTTGAACATCCAATGTAATACTATAGGAAAAATGACTGATAGTGGTGGGAAACTATGCAGGGGAGGGGAAGGGAGATGGCATTAATGGTAGTAAATATGTGTCTGGGGATAGCGAGACAACTCTTATCAACAAGGGTGCCTGAACGAAGCATATTTGTATACCTAACCCTTAACTGTACCCCACAATATCATAATAAAAAATATTGATTAAAAATTTAAAAATAAATAAATAAATTACTTTCCTAAAATGACAACATCCAAATGTATGTCTCCAGCCTGTACTTTGCTTCTAAACTGGAACTTATTAGCAAATCAATATCTTAATGTTTGTATATATTAGAGATGACAATCTTGGTAAAACCACAAATGGAACTTCCAATCTTCAAACAATCAATGCTTTTTCTGCCATGGTGTTATCTTAGTTAATGGCTACTCTATCATTTCATTTGCTCAGGTCAAACATTTTTTGTCATATTAGGCTTCCATTTTTTTCTAACAGCATAATGGTATAGGTAGGGTAAGAAGAAGAAATCTCATTTGTTACATGAAAATGTAAGTATTGATACACATTGTGTTCATTGAAAGTGATCTATATTAATGGCTAATATGAGATATCGCTATTAAACCTGTAACTTTTTTTGTTCTCTTTACACAAGCATAACTCACAGTAAAGAAATTGGTCTGATGGAAGTATGTTTATAGGAAGAACAAGAGACATGGCAATTTCAGCAAGGAAACAATGTTCACAGTTATCTTTTTTTTCCGAAGTGAAGAAAGTGCTGCGGTATTTTTATTATTTCAACAGTTTTAGTGGTCTAAGGGGTTTTTGGTTACATGGATGTATTATATAGTGGTGAAGAAGTCTAGACTTTAAGTACCCACCACCCTCACTAGTGCATATTGTATCCCACAGTTAAATTTTTTATACCATACTCCTTTCTCATCCTTCCTTCCTCTGAGATTCCAATGTCTATTGCACCATCCTATATGCCTTGGCAGCCCCTAGCTTAGCTCAACATATAAGTGAGAACATGTGGTATTTGCTGTTTTGTTTCTGTATTAGGACTTAGGACAATGGCCTCTGATTCCATCCAAGTTGTTGTAAAATACACTAATTCATTCCTTTTTATGCCTGGATAGTATTCTATGATATGGAACTTATGTTCAGTGCTTTGTCAGGAACAAATTATAACAGTTTACCTGTGAACAGATATTTAAATTTAACTTTTTTTTTTTTTTGAGTCAGCATCTTACTTTGTTGTCCAGGCTCGAGTATGGTGGCAGACAGCAACTCACTGAAACCTCCCACTCCAGGGCTTAAGTGATCTTCTTGCCTCAGCCTCTCGAATAGCTAGGTCTACAGGCACATCCCAATATTCCTTGACTAATTATCTTTTTTGTAGAGACAGGATATTGCTATGTTGCCCAGGCTGTTCTCTAACTCCTGGTCACAATGATCTTCTCACCTTGGCCCATGAGTCACTGTACCCAACAATGCTTACTAAACTGCTGCTCTCTTCTGGGTTTGGGGCTAGTACCTATAATCTCAGCACTTTGGGAGGCCAAGGTGAAAGGATTGCTTGAACCCAGGAGATCAAGACCAGCCTAGGCAATATAGGGAAACCACGTCTCTCCAGAAAAACAAAATATTTATCCAAAAGTAGTGGCACACTTGTAATACTAGCTACTTATGAGGGCGAGGCAGAAGAATCACTTAAGCCTGAGAGGTCGAGGCTGTGATGAGCCATGATTTGTACCAATTCACTCCTGCCTGGGTAACAGAGTTAGACTCTGACTCAAATAAGAGCATAAAAAGTACTACTCCCTCTCTTTCTCTCTCTCCTCTTTCCCTTTCTCTCCTTACCTATTTATCTGTCTGTTTACCTTCTATTCATCTATTATATTACTGAACATTTCTCTCTCAATTAACCAGTTAACTTTTATAAAAGAAATGAATAAGGCAACACAGCTTTTATACATTGATGTTTTGGTGGCAGATAAATGTAAAAGCATATTATCAATCAAATTGATAAGATATTTTTGATAAATTCACCCACAAATAATGTAAATTATTTCTGCATTCATCTTTTTTTTTTTTCTTTGAATATCTGGAATTGGTTAAAGTAAACCTACATGATAAACAAGCTATTCACAATAGGGGTAAAAGTGTGGCCAGGTCATTTGCCAGAGTATAACATGTACTTGCTTTGAATCTGAAATTGACCCTAGAAAACACTTAACTTTCATCCAGCCAGAGTCAGAATTAATCCAGCCTAGATATCTGCTAGGATATTTGCCAGCTACTTAAATCTATGTGAACAGAATCATTGGCAAGAAATATATATTTTAAAATCCTCTGAGTTTTATGATAATTTTGCCCCATCAATTTTAATATCAGCAGCAATGGGCCAGGTTGATTTGGTCAAATAACCATCGATACTGCTATGGTTCCAGCTTCTGTTTTCTTTGATCATCTATGTGAAAAAGCCTGTAACTTTTGTATCTGTTGACATCTTCCCATCACACATGCCCATCTGTTACTATAATCACCATCCTAACAGCAACCTGGAAAAAGCCAAGATATGCAGAGATTTATCGTAGATAGAACTTTCATCTGATTTAAGACTTGATTCTATGAAGAGCTTTCCCTTTAGTTATATTTGGTACCATGATTAAAAAATATATATATATATATATATATTTTTTAATATGCCCCCAGTGTATAAAATATATATATATACCCCCAGTATGATGCTGTTCATATGTTTGGGGAACTGAATCAATATATCAACTTACTGTTTTGCTTTTTGTCATTTATACTGGGTTATTTATACCATATCTTTCAAGTGCAACCCTTGTTTAATGGTATACAAACTCAAGAAAAGTTTTCCATTTTTCTTTCATTTATTTATTCACTTAATTATTCATGAAATAGTGAATTCTACCTATATGTCAAAATATTATAATATTTAATATAAATATTTAAGTTTTTTGTATAGTGCTCATTCAAAAAATTCACTTTAATTTATAAATTGTTTTATATTTGACTATTCAAAATTGTTTTTTAGTTGTAATTGCACTCCAGAAATCAGTTACTTTATTTTTTTAATATTTACTTATATTTTTATGTACTTATATATGTATGTATTTATTTATTGTATGACAAAATGGCACTGGGAAGGCAATGTTTGCCTAGAGAAAGATCAAATGAAAAGTTTAACAACTTAGAATTAAGGAAACTTTGAGGATTCTCAAACTACAGAGAATTATTTTTAAAGAAAACATTTAAAAATAATTGACTTTGAAATGATTTTCTGGTCAACTACTATTAAAGTGATATATTTAAGAAATGCTCCTCAATCAATGTAAAGAAGTGGTTTCAAGCTGTTATAGAGTTAAAGTTAAGTATTTTGTTTTTCAAAAGCTGACAAGAGTACTGTATTACATATATTTCTAGTTTTTAATTTAATTAATTTGATTTTAGATTTATGGAATACATGTGAGGATTTACTACATAAGTAAATTAGGTGCTGATGAGGATTGGGCTTCTATCCCGCTGGTGGGGAACTTGGTACCCATTGTGTGGTTGTGTGATGCTTTTCCCTTCTCCTTCCCTCCCTCTTTTAGCAGTGTTCCCTCCTTTGTCCTCTTGTGTCCAGTGAAGGCCCACTTTCGAGTATGAGTGAGGAAACGCAGTGTTTTTTTTTTAAATTTGTTTTTGTGATAGTTTACTTTGAATGATGGCTTCATGCATCCAATGTCTGCAAAGGAAATTTTTTTTCTTTATGGTTGCATAGTATTACTATTCAATCTTGTATATGTACCATATTTTCTTTATTCAGTTCACTTTCAATGGGCATCTGGGTTGATTCCATGTTTTTACTATTATGAATAGTGATGCAATGAACATACATGTGCAGGTGACATTCTTGGTAGAGTGATTTTTTTTCCATTTTCTATCTTCCCAGAAGTGGGATTGTTGAATCATATGCAGATCAATTTTTGTTGGAGTCCAGCTCCAGGAGAGAGTCAGGGCTTGAGACGGGAGAATTGGGAAGAGGCAAAAAAGAAAAGATGAAAACGACAGGAATCCTCTTCCTGGGGAGAGCTCAAGTCTCTGCCAATTTTTATTCAATTCTTACAAGCTTATATAGTTTTTTTACTGACCTCCCACCCGCAAAATGTATCCCATGTTACACATTAAATGTTTACATCATGCTTTTTCTTTTGTTTATGGGGAAGCTGACCTTTACAAGTTTCATTTTGTCCTTCCTGCTACCAGTGGTGTAACAAAATACCAGCTGCCAATTGATCAGCCACATCCTGTGACCTCTAGGCCAACTGAATCTCTTCCCTTCACTATTCTATTTCTTTTCCTTTACTAGTCTATTTTCTTAATTCTACACTTACATATACTTTTAGCAGCAATATATTGACTTGTTTTTTGTTTTATATAACCACCCTTATCTTACCCACTATGATTTCTTAATACTCTTAATTCTAATTGCCTTATCTATATTACTTGCTATTTTCTTATCACCTATTTTACATTTTATATTTCTAAACAAAACATGTCTAAATCTACACTTATATATAAAATTAATCTTACTTCTAACCCTAAATGTATTTAATTTTAAACCTACATTAAGTGTATATGATTTTAAGTTTTACCTTAAAACTTATTTCCTATTCCTTCTATTATTTATATTTAACTAATACCTACATCTATAATAAACATTTATTTTTAATTATAGCTGTTATTTATTTAATTCTAATCCTTACTTTAATTTTAACTCTCTTTCTAATTAAACTATAATGTTTCTTAAATCAAAAGGCATGTCTGTGACTTGTTTTTTCCGAAAACACCTGTTTTGGAGACACTATGTCTCAGTTTCTCACTTCCTCATCAATCACAACTGTCAGTGTTGTTACTTATAAAGGGTGTGAGGAAGTACTTGTTTTTCCTTTTTAGCTAGAGTTTGCAAGATTTGCATTCCCTTGTCCCTTCGGGGGGACATTTTTGCTGTTGAGCCTTTTTTACATTTCTATACATAGGTTTACTGCTAATTCCACATTCTTGCACATTCTAAGGGGCACCCTTTTTGCTTCAATCTTACTTCCATTATGCCAATGTATAATTTTTGCTGTCAAAATGCCATCATCCATTTGTGCATCTATTATCTCAATTAAAGAGGAAACATTCTCAAGCCTATGCACGCAATCCTTCAAAGTTAGGGAAGGTCCGTCAACAGGATCCATGGGGCTTTGCCTCCGTCATGGCTGCATTTTACTGGGGCCTTGCTCCCAGCTGGCGTTTTTCCTGCTTTCAGGTCCCTTTTACCTTACTTTTACAAGTGATTGCGGCTCCCGGCAAATTTTCAGTTCTTTGAGAAATCACCACACTGTTTTTCACAAAGGTTGAAATAACTTTCATTCCACCAACAGTGTGGAAGCATTCTGCCTCTTTTTCACTGGCAGCTTCACCAGCACCTGTTGTTTTTTGACTTTTTAATGATAACCATCCTTGCCAGTGTTAGGTGGTTTCTCATCATAGTTAAGGAGGTTGCTGATTTGGAACTGAAACCAAGATTCTATTTAGCACTAACATCAAACTGACTGGTTAGCACTAGCTGTGAACTGATTTGTTGGGACTAACTGTGCTGATTGGTCAGTATTAAGACCCAATTTATTGGCAGTAGGGGCCTAATAGTGAACTGTTTTGTTTGTTTTCTAATCCTGGCAGTGAGTGTTTTCTTGTCCTAGCTTGCAGGGCTTATAGGAAGCTTGTGTACAGGCTGGAGTGTATTAATCCTAGAGGCCTGCAGCAAGTTTGCTACTTTGTTACTGGGGGACCCACCCTGTCTGTTTGCCCAAATTTACTCTAGCTATCTGGTTTCTAATTTCTCCCTCTGGAGTAGTAAACCTAACAGCCATTAGGAAGTAATAATGAGGGAGTTCCAGTAAGATGGCGATGGCATAGGTGGATCTGTGAGATTCTCTGAACGTGAGTTCCAAAAAAGACTCTTACTTTTCTCCCCCCCCACCCACTGCCAGCCACACCGGTCCCAGGACCAGGGACCCTCGGTCCCATGCAGGGCTGGATATTGCGGCCCCCGGCTGCTGCTGCTCCACTATATGTGACTCCTGCCATGCAGGAGTCCAGGTTCTTGGCTCCCTCCCTGGCTACATCATCTCACCCAGCACCAAGTGGCCAGTCTCCCAGGGAGGCTGTGGGCGCCCACCCCTCAGAGATACTGGTCCTATTTCTGGCTGAAGTACCCTGTGAGGAACCCCAGGGCCAATCTTGCCACTGAGTGCCTGCCCTTTGGAGCTCTGGAGCTCTGGAGCTCTGGGCCTACCCTGGCTGAGGCACTCAGCACGCGATGATGTGCTGATCGGAAGTTGTCACCTCCAGAGGAGGGAACTCCCGACCCCCTCCTCCACCTGAGCCTGCTGGTGGTACCCTGGATCCAGCTCCCAGCTGTGCAGCTGATCCCCGGTGCTTCCCATTACAGCACAGTCCATCACAGTGGAACACACAGGGACCCAGACGAGCAGAGAGAAAAGACGAGCAGAACAAAAGTGAAACTGCCACCTCGGCCATTCTCCAGGCAGAGATTTGCATTGCCCCACCCACCTATCAACAGCCTCCACCTCGGTTCCTAAGGTAACATTGCTAAACAGGAGACAAAGTCCCTCCCCTGCTGAATCAGACAAAGGCAATGTTGCAGACCTCCCAGGCAGCAGGCTTAAAAACACAAATCCAGGCTGCCAGTAAATCTAGCAGCCTGCAAGGAAAACAAAGAGGAGAGGCTGGAGATTGGAGCTGAAGAGAAAGATTCCAGAGCTAGTTGATCTCTTATTTTGACTTTTGATTTTATCATTTTGACTATTTGTTTTGTCACTTTTGTTTGCTTTCTGACTTACACTATCTGTTTCATGATTTTATTGGTCTGTCTCTGTGTAGTTACCAGTATCCTTTAGGGAATTTAACTCAAGTATTTTTTTCACTTCTCTCCAGCCCTGTGTCTCTTTTTCATCTGTTAGTTGGTATGTAGGTCTGTTTTCCCTCTCACTCTCCTCTCTTTCTAACTTCCTGTTGACCCGCCTTTCTCCATTATTTTCCTCTTTTGTACCTACTCCTGATCCAGGGACCAAACCTACATACCACTGCACAGACAGATTATAAGGTAGTGGGAAATAGGTTCCAGTGTGCTCATACACCTGTGGGTGGATGCTGAAATCAGCATATAGATTCTGAATCAGAGCCCCCCCAAATAAACCTCAAAACTGCAACAAGTACAGCCTTCAGCCCACACTACAACCTTAAAAGTGAACAAAATCAGAGGACCCTCATAAGGAAAAACAGGAAATTGCACAAGTAAAACAAAAGTAACCCCACCTTTCCTGAGAAACAGAATTAAAGAGGAGGGGGGAAAGGGAAGAGAAAGAAAAATCTACACAAAAGAAGCAAAACAAAAAAGAATATAGGTCTCTCCCAGACCCCTTGGAGGGTAGACACTGAGAAAACTGACTTCGGAATGCAAACAATGAAGAGCCCCCAGAATGACTGGTCCCAAACTACAGACTTAGATATCAAGACATTAATGGAGAGATTAAAAAGAATTGAGGAGAGACAAGAAGAAACTAGGAAGGAGCTGATATCTGAGATAGCAGTAATAAAGAATAATGTGAGTGAAATACATAACAAACTGTTAAGCATGAAAAGCAAAATTACCCAAGCAGAAGAAAGAATCTCAGAGCTTGAGGACCAAAATATAGAACTAACCCAAATGCTTAAAAACACAGAAAACAAGCTCAAAAGGACAGAACAAAACCTTCAAGAGATGAACGATTACTTCAAGAGACTGAACCTAAGAGTAATTGACCTTCCTGAGACAGAAAGAGAGATAGAGACCACACTGGAATAAACTTTCCATGAGATCATTCAAGAAAATTTCCCTTATCTAATCAATGATGCAAAAATTCAAACACAAGAGATTCAGAGAACCCCTGCAAGACCACAAATGAGAAGACCAACTACTAGACACATAATAATTTACCTAAACAAAGTAGGCATAAGAGAAAAAATCCTAAAGGCAGCAAGAGAAAAAGACCAGATCACCTACCATGGACGACCAATTAGAATAGCAGCAGATTTATATACAGAAACCCTACAGGCTAGGAGAGCCTGGAGTGCTATCTTCAAAGTCCTAAAATATAAGCAATTTCAACCAAGAATAACCTACCCAGGCAAATTAAGCTTCATCAGCGAGGGATAACTAAAATCTTTCCCAGATATTCAATCCCTAAGAACTTATGCTGCAACCAAACCAACTCTACATGAAACACTTAATAAAGTACTAAACACAGAAAAAAAGGAAAAAAGAACAACATTCTTCACAAGAGTACAGGAAAAAGAATAAAATACACATGGACCAACCCCAAAACCAAAAGAAAGACAAAAAACCCAAGTGGAAGAACAACTCTATAACAACACTATGATAGGGACGAACTCTCACATTTCAATAATTAATCTGAATGTGAGTGGACTAAACACACCACTGAAAAGACATAGAATGGCAAAATGGATAAAATATCACCAGGCAACAATATACTGCCTTTAAGAGACCCATCTCACTAGAAAGGACAGGCACAGACTCAAAGTAAGATGATAGGAAACAAGTTTTCAGGTGAATGGAACACAAATGAAAGGAGGAGTTGTGATCCTAATTTCAGACAAAATACCATTTAAGCTATCAAAAATTAAAAAAGATACAGAGGGCCACTTCATAATGATAAAAGGTTCACTCCATCAACAAGAAATATCTAACCTAAACATATATGCACCCAACATAGATGAACCAACTTTCATAAAGCAACTTCTAGGAAAAATAAAGAAAGGTATTGACTCTAACACCATCATGAACTGGAGATTTTAATACCCCACTCACAACTCTACATAGATCATCAGGACAAAAAAATCACCAATGGGATCTGAAACTTCAATTTGACTCTTGACCAAATGGACTTAATTGATACCTACAGAACACTCCATCCAAAGACCACAGAATACACATTCTACTCATCACTGCATGAAACGTATTCTAAGATCGATCACATAATTGGCCATATATAAAGCATAAGCAAAGTTAAAAGTGTTGAAATTTTACCATGCACCTTCTTGGATCACAGTGAAATAAAAATAAACATTAACACCAACAAGGTCCCCTGAAACCCCACACAGACAGGGACACTAAACAGCATGATGCTAAACAATTCCTGGGTCAATGATCAAATAAAAACAGAGATCAAAAGATACCTGGAAACAAATGAAAATGAAGAAACATCTTACCAAAATCTCTGGGATGCCATGAAAACTATAGTAAGAGGGGAATTTATATCTCTACAAATGCACATGAAGAAAATGGAAGGATCACAAATTAACAGCCTAACAAGCCACCTAAGTAAGTTGAAAAAGCAAGACCACAAAAACTCTAATTTCAGCAGAAGAATTCAGATCACCAAAGTAAAAGCCCAAATCCAGGACATAGAAGACAAAAAGACAATACAAAAACTCAATGAAACAAGAAGCTGGTGCTTCAAAAGGATAAACAAGATCAATGGTCCTCTAGCTAGACTGACCAAGAAAAAGGGAGAAAAAACTCAAATAAGCACAATCAGAAACACAAAAGATGAAGTCACATCTGACCCTGAAGAAATACAAAAGATCATTAGAGCCTACTGTCTACACTTGTATGGAAACAAACTTGAAAACCTTTTGAAAATGGAGGACTTTCTGTCATCACACAACCTGCCTAGGTTGAAACAAGAAGAAATTGAGACCCTAAATAGACTAATAACAATCAAGGGAATTGACTACGAAATAAGAAAACTACCTACAAAAAACAGCCCTGGACCAGATGGCTTTCCAGCAGAATTCTACAAGACATTTAAGGAGGAGCTGATCCCAATCCTACTGAAGGTATTTCAGACGATTGAGAAAGATGGAACTCTCCCCAAATCATTTACGAAGCTAACATCACATTGATATCCAAGCCAGGTAAAGACCCAACAAAGAAAGAGGACAACAGGCCAATATCGTTGATGAACATAGATGCTAAAATTTTCAACAAGATCCTAGCAAACCGCATTCAACAACACATCTCAAAAATCATCCATCATGACCAAGTAGGCTTCATTCCTGGGATGCAAGGCTGGTTCAACATTCGTAAAACCATAAATGTAATTAAATACATCAACAGATGTCAAAACAAAAACCACATGATATATCATTAGATGCAGAAAAAGCTTTTGATAAAATTCAGCACCCCTTCTTGATAAAAACCCTTGAACATCTAGGCAGACGGGGAACATACCTCAAAATAGTAAAAGCCATCTATGAGAAAACCACAGCCAGCATACTCCTAAATTGACAAAAATTGGAAGCATTTCCCCTGAAAACTTGAACAAGAAAAGGATGCCCACTCTCACCCCTCCTGTATTGGAAGTCCTGGCTAGAGCAATCAAAGAAGAGAAGTCAATCAGGGCTATCCAAATAGGAAAAAGGAAGTGAAGTTATCTCTCTTTGCAGATGACATGATTGTGTACCTTGAAAACCCAAGAGAATCTGTCAAAAACCTCCTTAAACTGATAAAGGCCTTTGGCAAAGTCTCAGGATATAAAATAAATATGCAAAAGACAATTGCATTTCCTTACACCAATAATAAACATGCAGAAACCCAAATAAAAAGCACAATTCCATTCACAATAGCCACAAAAGAAATGGAATACCTTGGCATATTCCTAACTAGAGACGTGAAAGACCTTTACAATGAAAACTACAAAACTGTCCTCAAAGAAATCAAAGATGACACAAACAATTGGAAAAATATCCCATGCTCATGGGTTGGAAGAATCAACACTGTGAAGATGTCCATCTTACCTAAGGCAACCTACAGATTCAGTGTAATACCCATCAAACCACCAGCAACATTCTTCTGAGACCTAGAAAAACAACACAGGAATTCCTATGGAAACACAAACGACCAAGAATAGCCAGAACAATCCTCAGCAAAAAAACCAAAGCAGGTGGCATCACATTGCCAGATTTCAAACTTTAATATAAAGCTATAATCATCAAAACAGCTTGGTATTGGTACAGGAACAGGCATATAGATCAATGGAATAGAATTGAGATTCCAGAAGCAAAATCTCAATTT
>NW_007248392.1:12519-25992 GCF_000164805.1 Carlito syrichta
GAACCCCACAGGCCATAAGAGATAAGATCGACAAGTGGGACCTCATTAAACTGACAAGCTTCTGCAAAGCCAAAGAAACCATCAAGAGAGCCGGGAGACAGCCTACAGACTGCGAAAAAGTACTTGCCAACTCCAGGTCTGACAAGGGTTTAATATCTTGGATCTACAAGGAACTCAAATGTGCTGAAAAGAAAAAAAGAAAAAAACCCATTATAAAATGGGTAAAAGGTATCAACAGACAATTCACAAAGGAAGACATCTGAGCAGCCAGCAGACACATGAAGAAATGTTCAACCTCACTAATCATCAGGGAGATGCAAATCAAAACCACACTGAGATACCACCTAACTCCAGTCAGAATGGCAATTATCAATAACAAAAAATAACAGTTGTTGGAGAGGGTGTGGCGAAAGGGGAACACTTTTACACTGTTGATGGGAGTGTAAATTAGTGTATCCTCTGTGGAAAGCAGTGTGGCTATTCCTAAAAGCTCTATATATCAACCTCCCATATGACCCTGCAATCCCCCTACTGGTAGTATACCCTGAAGAACTCAAATCACTCTATTAAAAAGATACCTGCACACGAATGTTTATCGCAGCATTGTTCACAATAGCAAAAACCTGGAAGCAACCATGCTCTTCACAAAAGAGGACTGGATTAAAAAAATGTGTTATATATACATGATGGAATACAATGCAGCCATAAAAAAGAACAAAATCATGAATTTTGCAGCAACCTGGATGTAACTAGAGTAACAAAGATCTGAGTATCACATGTTCTCACTCATATAGTGGACCTTGATCACCCAATGTATTACCAGAAGAAAATGACTGATAGTGGTGGGAAACTATGGGGGAGCAGGGAAAGGGAGATGGGACTAATGGTAGTAAACATCTGTCTGGGTTCGGGGAGACACCTTTTATCAACCAGGGTGCCTGAACAGTGCATAGTTGTATACCTAATGCTTAACTGTACCCCACGATGTCATAATAAAAAATATTGATTATTTAAAAAAAAGGAAGTAAGAATGATGACTGGTTTGTCTTCTTTCTGCTGATCATGGGCGTCATATGGGGACAGCAGCTAGGGATCCTCCAGAGGGTAATCTAAGGGTTCTCTTTAGTAGGTATCTTCCATACAAGGTTCAGTCTGCATCATCATTAGGAGTTTGATGGCTTCCAGGCAAGAAGAAACAAACTTTGCAAGGAGGTTAACTGTGCAAGGACTAAACACAAGCAATACAATGAAAGGAGCTAGTAAGGGGAAAAAATCCCATATCCATATATTAGAAATCCCTGGAGAGGGTTAAAAAAGATTGTAACCAACTGGGTCCTGAACCTGCCTTTCTTGTAAAGACCCTAGCTGTACTCATTTGTTGTTCTCCCAAGGGATCATTTCATTGCGTGTATGGGTTCTTCAGGCATGATGGTTAGGGTTATAGGAACAGATTGTGATCTGGAAAAGTTTAAAGAGGATACTTCCCAGATGGAGATTTAATAATATAGAGTTTTTAAAATACCTCAGGCTATGACAATTCCAGTGTGCTGACACAATAGAACAGGGTAGCCAAAGGGACTGTTGATATAAGGTGTCAGTGCAATTAACCAGATCCTGACAATCTGATGTATACATGGTTGTATACGCTGACCCATATATCTGACGTTTTTCAATTATGGCTTTCTACTATCTGGTTCTGGTAGGGACTCCATTAGAGACTAGCACTCAGGGTCCCCATACTTCAGGTGATGTCCTATTTTGGTGGAACAAAATTATACTACGGTACTAAGGGGAAAGCCTTCCTTCCCAGGATAGTCCTAAGTACAAATGTAAACAGAGAGAAGCATTTTCCCATATCTCTGTCACTTCTTCAAATTGAGGTCTTTTAGAATCAGGGAGCTTTCTGGTTGGGCTTCACTATTTCTTTTAAGGCATGAATTCATACCAGGAAGTCTTGAGATTTCCAGTCTGCTAGAAAGACAATGATAGAGCTATCAGGGGTATTGTTAGAGAAGTTCCCTCCTGTGGACATCTAACAGTTTGAATAATTAGCCTGTTGAGTCAAGTGCCTAATGAAGGAAGAAAGGGGATTCTTATAGGAAGCAAGGGGTAGTGCTAATAAAAATAAGTAGCAAAAGAGATGAGGTATTTTGTTCCCTCCCATGAAGGAAATTTCTAGGGAAGAAAATAATCTCATGGGCATTCAGGATAAAGGGGTCCTTGACAGAGGCATTTAATGGTGAAAAGCAAGATAAAAACAAAGGCCACAAGTATATGTAGAACTATAAGGGGTAAATCCATAGTCAATTTCTTAGTGACATTTATCTTTTATTATCATTAATTTGATTCCGAATGCTATTCTGAGTCAGCAGAGGCAACTTCTTTCACTCTAATATGATGAATCCAAAAGTCTATTTTCCTTTACTGCTGAAGGAATGGAAAGAACAGCATAGGGATCCCAATCCTGGTAAGAAGTGGATAGAGATGGAAGGGCCTTTACCAGTACCAAGTTACTTGGGTTCCATATACCATTCTACAACATACCACTTTTCAACATGTGTGAAACCTCTGTTTTTTTGTCCTATACTTTTCTTCCTTTAAACAGCCATCTACTTTTTTTGCAGGACAAAAACTGACCATACAAAATACCTTCCTATACAAAATCATTCTGTCCTTTGAATCCTTCCTTACCAAAAACACTTCCATACCAATAACCTTCTTTACATCTTTTTTGTGCCTTTCTGTCTTCTGCCTTTCCAGTGTGTTAATGTGCCAGCACACTGGAATTGCTACAGTCCAAGATATTTGTAAATATCCATATTATGACACCCATCTGGGAAATATCCTTTCTAAACTTTTCTGGAGCACAATTTGTTTCATGCCTGTAGAACCCAAACACACAATAAAATGGTCCCTTGGGAGGACACCAAATGCGAACAGCTATGGCTATCTGAAGAGGATTTCCCTTGTGACTTGTTCCTGTGATCCTAATGAACCAAAGGAAAAAGTCACCTGTGTTAATTCAGAAATTAATTTTGGTTCCAGTGTCCTAATATTCACCTGGGGATGGTTGGAGTGATGATGAGTTATGACAGGCACTGTAACAAGTTCCCAGGCCTCCTCAGTGGCCATCATTCCTGAGCTAGGTGTTCTTTCCTCTCTTCAGAAGAGAGTGATGCTACTTTCTGATAGTTTTCTGGTCTGCACAGTGGACAAGGTCCTGGAGAGTTAATCCTCTTTGGGGAAGCTAGGCTTCTAGTGCCCCCACAGATTGTACCCATGGCAACAGACACCATCCCCTTAGCAGGTTCATTGTTACAAGATTTCTGATGGACTGTTGGAGTTTTGTCGCTAGTGGTGACTGCCAATTGAGATGCCTCTTTTGTCTCGCTGGTTCTGCAGTCCTCCAAGTTGGCATCCTGTTCTTTAATGTCTTGTCTTGCTGCATACATAGGAGTTAGCAGGTGCACCTTGGAAATTCTGGGTTGTATGCGCCTGTAAGGTATCTCCTAGAGCTCTTGCCTTTGTCATGCGTCTCCTCTCTTTTTCCTGATCCTCTTCCTGATCCCTATTGTAAAAGACTGAGTTATCCATCTGGTACCATGGCCTGGTCGGCAACTTCCTCCTGATATCGGGAGCTGCTTGAATAATGAACTTATCTTTTAAGATTAATTGCTCCTCAACTGATTCGGGGTCTAAGGATGTGTGCTTAACCAAAGCCTCTCTTAGCCTTTCCAGAAAAGCTGAGGGATTCTTATCAATACCTTTTCCTATCATAGTTAACTTGGAATAATGGAGAGGTTTAGTTCTAGTTTCTCAAGCCTTTCAGTACTCACACCAGAAAAATGTTTCCTCCTCCATTTTTCCAAGTTGATATCAGAATCCCATTTAGGGTCCTCCAATGGTACTGCAGATATACCAGTTGGATAGCCCTCCTTCCCTTCTCTGGCACTATATGAAATGCAAAGCTCATCTCTATACTTCTCTGCTGCTTGCAGGGCTGCTGGTTTCTCAAGAGCAATATAGCATCCTTCCAGGAGAACTCGAATACTTGTGTTAAATTCTGGAAAGTATCCATATACTTGTCAGGGTCATCTGACAATCTGCCAAGATTTTCCTTAATTTACTTCAACTGTCCCAGGGGAAAGGCTACCTGTACCTTACTAGGGTCATATTCACCAAGCATTTCTGATAGGGGCATAAGTAACTCAAGATCTTGTCTACATGAAGAGTTTTTAGGGTGGCAATGGTCTGATGTACAAGGAGAATCTGAGTAAGGAGGACAGGATAGACCAGGTGGAATGAACCCATGAGCTAATGTCTTCCCCAGTGGGGTCTCCCTGGGGTTGGCATCCCTTATCCATTGGGACCGCCCCTTGAGATGATTGCTAGGAAGGCTTAATCAATTCTATAGAATTGACAGTGGTCCGGATTTTTTTGTAAAATGAAGAAAGCTGGTACATATGGAACCTTGAACCATTTGCCCTAGCATCTACAGCAAATGTCTAGATGTAAGATTGTATTGTAGTTGATACTTTCCTCTGGAGGCCAGATCTATCCTTACTGCAACTTAAAACTCTACCACACTGGGTAAAAAATAATCTAAGATGCTGTTTAAAGTCTGAGTATCAAAGGAGTCCTGTGTTTCAGGATGCACTCTTAAGGAGTGCACACTGCAGATAGTCAGAGGGCCTGTTACCCATCTGGAGAGGGGGAGAGGTAGAAGAAAGTTATCCCTAAACTTCCCTTCCTCCAATGCACATGAATAAGGATGGAAGAAAGGAAAGCATCCCCTCACTTTCCTGCCCTTCTCCATTCATGGTGTTCCCTTGGATGCAAATGTTGATCTCCACCCAAGTATAGTGGAAGAGACCCAGTCAGTAGGAATTAGTCACACTGACCTATGCATTAATATCTGTCCCACGTGCTATCAACTGTGCCTCTGGATTCTTCAAATCTAGTGCTCCCCCTTTTCAGACTAGGTCTTCAAAATGGCCTTGTAACAATTGGGTTTAGAAGTGGGATTCTGATGGGTGGCAATTTTCTTGGGACCTTCCATGAATCTCTGGTCAGTAGACCCAAGGTTTGAGCTGGGTTATAACATTCAGATTACTTTTCTAACAAGGCCCTCTTTCCTAGTAAGAGACAGTTTAAATTTTGGAGACATAAAAGTGCCAATATCAGTCAACTGAAACAGTCCCTGATGGCCTTGTAACAGCCTAAACATACTCTCAGCAAGACATTTTAACATATAGCTTGCATAGCCAGAATACGAGGTATTTAAGTTCTCAGGCACAGGACTGACAAAGGGAAGAGTCTGCATTAATTCGACATTTGCCTACCCATAGAGTCCTCCAATGTACCAACCAGACTCTACATACTAGGTGCAACCATGGAGCCAGAGTCTCCTCACACCAAAGAAAGAGTAAGTTCCTAACTTAACAAGATGTCTTCCAAAAGAAAATTTCTCATATAAAACAGTTTATCATACTCATTGGTTATACTGCTTCCTAACATGATGGAATAACAATACCAAAGCTTTCTACACTTTACCTCTTGGAGCAATGAACACACCTGTCCTGAGCTTTTTTTTTTTTTTTTTTTTTTTAATATCAAGTCAGCTACCAGCACTGTCTAGGAATGCCAATTCCCTAAGCTACAAAAATACCCCCAACATCAAACACCAAGTGAGGACAATAGCCATTGTGATCCAAAAGAGAAGAAAATGTGATCGAAAAGGCTGAAAAAATGTGTGATAGAAAATACTGGAAAACTTCTGCTGACACACTATTGGGCTGTCGGGAGTTGGGATCAGCCTGAGAGCCTTCAGGTAACACCAAGGTGTAGCCTTGGTCAGATGCCCTCAATTACTCCCAAACTTCTTCCAATTCCATGTGATAGCTAGACCTCCATGAAAGGAAACTGGATAGGAACAGAGTCTACATTCCCAACACCCCAGGGCAATGGGGGATTAACCAGCAAGCTTGATCTCTGCGTATTGTAGACCAACAGTTGCGCTATTTGCTTTTAACTGGTTGGCAGAGTCCTGGTAATTTGTTTTTAGAAAGAAAGTAGAATACTCGAGGAGGAGAATCCTTGGAAATGAAAGTAAATAAAATGCAAATGGGTTTTATGCATTTATTTTGTATCCCACGACTTTATCGTAATTGTTTATCAGTGCTAGGATATTTTTGACAAACTCTCTAGTGTTTTCTATGTATAGAATCATATCATCTGCAAAGAGAAATAACTTGGCTTCTTCTTTTCCTCTTTGGATACCCCTAATTTCTTTAACCTGCATGATTGCTCTGACTGGACCTTCCAGTACAAGGTTGAGTAAGAGGGGTGAGAGTAGGCATGTTCAAGTTCTTAGAGGGAATACTTCCAGGTTGTCAATAGGTATAATGTTGGCTGCAGTTTTGCCATAGATGAATCTTATTATTTTGAAAAATGTTACTTTGATCTTTGAAAGTTTTTTTATCAAGAAGGTATTTTGGATTTTATTGATTTTTTTTTCTGCATTTAACAAGATAATTATGTGGTTTTAAATTTTACATCCATTTATGTGATGGACTATGCTTATTGATATACATGTGCTGAGACAACCTTACATCCTGAGAATGAATCCTAACTGCTCATGATGTTCCTTGAAATGTGCTGTTGAATGCGATCTGCTAGAATCTTATTGAGAATTTTTGCATCTATGTTCACCAGGGTCAGTGACCTGTAGTTTTTTTTTTTCCTTGTTGGGTCTTTGCCATTTTGGGGATGTCAGGTTGATATTGGCTTCACAGAATGAGCTAGGGAAAATTCTTTCTTCCTCAAATGACTGGAATACTTTCAGTAGGATTGGTGTCTTCTCTTCCTTGTACATCTTATAGAATTCAGCTGAGAAACTATCTGGCCCAGGACTTTTTATTGTAGGGAGGTTTCTTATTACTGAGTCAATTTCTTGAATTATTATTTGTCTGTTTAGGATTTTAATTTCTTCCTGTTTTAATCTATGGAGATTATGTGATGCCTGAAATTCCTCCCATTTCAACTAGATTTTCTAGTTTATTTGCATGCATGTATTGTGTGTAATCACTGATAATCTTTTGAATTTCTTCAGGGTCAATTGTGACATGACTTTTTTGTTTATTATTGATTTTATTCAATCTCTCTCTCTGTCTCTCTCTCCCTCCCTCCCTCCATCCCTTTATCTCTCCCTCTCTCTCATCAGTCTGGTTGGGGTTCTATCAATCTTGTTTATCCAGCTTTTTTTCTTATTGATTCCATCTGTAATTATTTTTGGTCCTTGTTTCATTCACCTGTGTATTTTAAAAATAATAATTTTTCTACTAATTCTGGGATTGGATCATTCTTGACTTTCTGGCTCCCTTAGTTGTGACATTAGACTATTTACTTGAGATCCCTTATTCTATTGATATTTGCAGGCATTGTTATACACTTCCCTCTTCACATCATTTTCATGGTATCTCTAAAGTTTTGGTGTATTGTGTCTTTGTACTCTTTTGTTACCAGAAATCTTTTCATTTCTGCCTTGATTTCTGTGTTAACCCAAAAGTCATTAAGAAGCATATTGTTTAATTTTTGTGTTTTGTGGTGTCCCTGTTTGTAATGATATTTCTTTTTATTCTGCTGTGATCTGACAAGACACATGGTAGGATTTTGACTTTTTGAAATTTGTTCATGCTTGATTGATGTCCAAGTATGTGGTCAATCTTGGAGTAACTTCCATGTGCTGATAAGAAGAATGTATACTCTGTTTGTTGGGTGAAGTGTTCCATATATATCTATTAGCTCCAATTACTTGAGTTTTAAGTTTCCAGTTTTCCTTATTAGTTTTTCTTTGATGATCTCTCTAAGGCTGTTAGCAGGGTATTAAAGTCGCTGATAATAATTGTATGACTGTCCATGTTCTTTCTTAGTCTAATTAGCAATTGCATTATAAATATGGTTGTTCCTATGTTGAATTATAAGTATTCAAGTTGAATTTTTTCTTACTGGTGGGCTGAGTCTTTCATCGTTATGTAGTGTCTTTCAGTGTCCCTTTTAAATTTTATTGACTTAAAGTCTGTTTTTTCTGCTATAGGAAAAGATACTCCTGATCTTTTTTGTTTTTCATTTGCCTGGAAGATCTTTCTCCAGCCCTTTTCACTGAACTATACATGTCATTTGCAGTGAAACGGATTTCCTGAAGGCATCAGAAAAATGGATCATATTTTTAAATCAAATTTGTCACTCTCTGCCTTTTTAGTGGTGTGTTCAGTTCACTTATGCTTATGTTAATTATTTATATGTTAAGGTTTATTCTTGTCATATTGCTATTGAGGGGCCTTATTGCTTTTTGGGCTCCTGGTTGATGTGTATGATCTGTTAACTCTGTTCCTTCCTGTCCTTTTGTGATGCCAGAATCATTCTTTCATTTCTGTGCTTAGAACTTTCTTAAACATCTCCTGAAGGGCTGGTCTAGAGGTGGCATATTCTCAGAGATTGGTTGTCTGTGTTTAATTTTAATTTTCCTTCATTAATGAAACTTGGCTTGGTAGGACATTTTTGACTAGAATTGCTTTTCTTTAAGAACATTAAAGATGGGAATCCAGTTCCTTCTGGCTTGTAGGGATTTTGCTGCAATTCTGATGGATCTTACTCAGTAAGTGGTCTATCCCATCTCTGTAGCTGCTGTTAGGAATTGTTTCTTTTATACTCATCTTGTGTTGATAGATTATTATGTGTCTTGTAGATCATCTCATGTAAACCTTACAGGAGTTCTCTGGATCTCTTCATCTACACAGCTGCATCTCTAGCAATTTAGGGGATATTTTATTGAATGACCTCTTGGAAGTCTTATTCCAGAATGTTCTCAGTTTCTTCTTCTCTCAGGCATGCCAATTAGCTATAGATTTGGATTCTTTACATAATCCCAAACTTTTCTTAGACTTGCTTATTCTTCTTGATCTTTTTTGCCTAGTTTTTGTTTGACCAGGTTAGTTCAATAGTTCAATCCTCAAGCTCTGCAATTATATCCTTTGTCAAATCAGTTCTGCTGCTCAAGCATGTCATTATGCTTTAAAATCCCAGGAAAAAATTCTTCATTTTTGGAGTTCAGATTTGACTTTTCTTACAATGTCCAGCTCAGCTTTTATTTCCTGTACTATTTTTGCTCTTTAGATGATCTGTGCTTCCACCTTCTCATGGCTTTTTATGATTCTGCTTCTATAATCAGAATTCTATGTTTTCCATAAGGGCCAGGTCATTCTGATGGGTTTCACTGCTTGGGATCTTGCAGGTCTTTTTTGGGTGATAACTTATGGAGGCTTTGGGGATTGCCAGTGTTTTTCTCTTGTTTTTCTTTATCTGTACGATCAGACTCTTCTCTTTTTATTTTGTATTATTTCATTTATTTGCTTGTTTGTTTATTTGTTTACTTATTTGTAGGTAGATGACTTTGCTACTATTGGTGTGACTTTTTGTTGGATTTGTTTTTATTTTAATCCCATAAGGTACCCCCATTCTTTTGGGTATTCCCCCTTTTCCCAGGGATGGTATTACATGAAAACCCAACTACTGTGAGCCCTGCTGCTCTTCTGCGTCTAGCTGTGTTATGAGGTTGCTATGATTTGGGTGGTGCTGGAGGGTGCCTATAAGATATCCTGTGATGTGGAGATGCAGGGGTTGAATTCTAAGGAGAGTGGGTCACTGATATCCTTGGAGGACCCTCTGGAGGCCTTTGATGTCTTGTTCCGGACTGGTCTGTGAGAAGTACAATGGACTAGTCTGTGAGAAGTACATGCTTTGCTCTTATTTCCTTCTCAAGGGCTGTATTATTGAGTCAGATGTTGTCTTGGGCTATTCCAATTGACCTTTAGCCAGGAAGTGAAGCTTTTAGGAGACAGCCAGCTGTGATGGTGGCTATGGGCTTTTATCTTGGTCTTTAATTTCCCGGGGAAGAACACAGATGACTTAGCCAATGGTTGGGGCTATGGGGACTTCCAAAGTTCCTCAGTCCCTGGGCTTTTGAGAGGGATGGGAAAAAAACCTGGTAGGGGAGGGCTAGCTCAGATTGGACTATTCTCTAATTCTCCCTCTGCTGGCATAATTGTCTGACCCAGTGGGAAATTGCTCCTATTCCCACTGTGACCACACTGCAGGGATGACTGAACCTTTTTTGTTATACAAAAGAGTTCATACAGGATGAGAGAGGTTGCCAGGATGACAGGTTCTCCCCATTCCCACTTCCCCTTCCCTTGTCTGAGACTGTTCATTACCAGAACTCAAATTTTCTTTCCACAGCAATGTTTTCCCTATGGGTTGGAACTTGCTGGCCTGTGTTTCCAATCCCCAGCTGTTTACTCAGTGGGAATTTGGAGGGAAGATGGACTGGGGTTCTTTTCTGGCTTGGGAGCTGGCCACAGAGTGCTACTTGCAGGGAACAAGTTCTTATAGTCTGTTTGGTAACAGGTGTTCAGAGCTTGTTTGGATTCCTGGTTCCATGTAGGCTCTGGTACCACAAAGTTGTGCTATATCCAGGCAATTTCCCATGTGGGACTGAGTCCTATGAGACTGGGAGTGGAGAGGAAGAGGTGACCTCCAAGTCAGTGGCAGAAGTGAGCTCTGAGTACCTAATATCCTACACTCACCATTTCCCACATCCAGAGACTGGTCTTTGTTTCTGACATAAGCAGGGTGGGGAGAGGGTTTCCAGGTTCCAAAACAGACCTGTTCTCTCACTTCCCTGCTCTTTATGTGTCCCAATTATCCTCTCTATATATTCTAATTTAAAACTCATGAAGGTAAGGATTTTTTCTGTTTCTTCTTTTCTTAGATCTTCATCCTACAACAATGCTGGTAATATAATGTTTCTTGAATAAATATCCTTCTCAATATAATATCATTATAATTACCCATAATTATACATTATATTAAGGTATACAAAAGTGATACATTTACACTGGAATTCTGTTTATATTATAGGAATATGTACAAGTATATTTGCTTTTAACATTAGGAATTCATATTTACAAGAAAAGTATTTAAAAGAGTAAAACATTTTTTTCAATTGTTTTTTGATCATAGAGCTATTGTCTGTACAAATAGGTCCCATAAGTTGTTTTCATTTGTAGCCCAATATTCTTTTATTTATGCTTAAGTATTTATTTTGCAATAAGTTACCATTTCTACTGGTATTATAAATGTGTTTTATGCTTTTTACTTCAGAATAAGTCCCAATACTTAATCTCCACAAAAGGTTTTTCTATTCACTGAAACTCTTCCTTGGTGATTCCAACTCAATTCAGTTGGGTTGAACCCAATTAAATTTACATTTATAGTACATCTTCTAGATGCTGAACCCTGTTCTAGAAACCGAGGGATCCATATCTGAAGATGCAATTTCTGTATGTCTGAAAATGTATCATTATACCAAGGAGACTCACATATACATAATGACTGTAATATACAGAGTGCTGTAAAACAACTGTGAAAAGTGTCCTGTAAAACAAAATGAGCAATTTATTTGACTGGGAAAGGAAACTGCAAAGACTCTATTTTGAGATTTTGAGATGACGTGTGTAAGAAGTGTGCTACCATATGTCATATATCATGCATATGGAAATATTCTTTGAAATAATTATATTTAAGTTTTTTTTTCAAAGCCTGATATGTCATCTAACATTCTCAGTAGTGGATATTTTAATCTTGATAATTTTAGATAAAATTGAACTTCATTAATTAAAAAAAATTATATATGCCTATTTTTTGTATACATTTAAAGGGTACAAGTGAAGTTTTGTTACATGGACGTATTCCACAGTGGTGCAACCACCATCTGAATAGTGTACATTGTATCACAAAGTAATTTCTCATTCCTCACCCCTCTTTCACTCTCCCATCCTTCTGAGTCTGAGTCTTCAGTACTTTTAAGTTGCTTTAAGGTTATCCCCCTCCAGTTTGCTGGACTTCCACTTATGTTGGAAGTATTTATTAATTTCAAGGCATAGGTGTGTAGGATGTGATGAATAATTAAAACTTGTCATTGTATGGCATCTTATCATATGAGATGTAATGACTCTCACCATTACAAAAGGCAAAAGGGCAAAAGGACATCTGCTGAACGATTTGTGTTTCATTGTACCATTGTATCTGCTAGTATATCCACCTATTTAGGCTGGAAAATGTCGCCTTGTCCTCCTTTTATCTCTGTGAAAGATTTTTCTCTGCCATAAATAGAAGTTCTCTTATCTACTCATATTCATTTTCTGAATTTGGAGAAACTTAGTGGAAATGGTTAACCTTCCCATGCAGCATTTCTTTGATATCCTTCCTGCTCTTGCGGTGGGTTCAAAGGAGTACAAGGCCTTGCCAGCCAGAGGTACAGATGGGACATCGAACAAAAACAAATGGAACCTACTCACAGAACCTCCAGAGTATCTGAATTTTTCATCCCAGTTCCCCTTTCTCATGCTAGCCTAGTGAAGGTGAATTGGGGCTACACTTACAATGGTACCTCACTCTACTGATTTCTCTCTCTCTTCCTCATTTCAAAATTAGTATCTCCTTTGGAAAAGGGGAAAAGTGGACTCAAACCTCTCTTTAATTTCATTTTTTTATTATAATGTCTGTACTTTAGAGTCTGACCTTGGTTTCACTGCAGCAACTTCCTGAATCAATGGACAACTCACGTCTAGCTAACTAAACATCAATATTTGCTGTTGTGCAGAGAAAAGCATAATAGGTAATGAGTCACACTATTATGTTATTATACATATAAGTTGACCCTTGAAGAATGAGGTATTTTTCTCAGGAAGATAAAAGGAGATAAATTCCAAAAGAGGTGGCATCGTACACAAAAGCATGAAGATGTAAAAATATGTAGCGCATTTGGATACTACTACAAACCCTTTTCTCTGGCTCTCATTAATCATTTCCTATGAAAATATTTATTCTCTGTCTTTCAAAGTGTGGCTGAAAATGCATGTTAGGAAGAAAATAGGCTTCAACTAGTTTTATTAACATTCTCTCTATTTATTAATCCCAGCAATTCTACCTCTATCTGTGGTAAATATAGAAATGTCAAAAAACTACATTTATCTTCCTTTAACCCCTCATTCAGAACTTGGCCTACTTATAGCACAAAGGGGAACAGAGTGACTGGCTGTTTCAGGATTAAGTATTAAGAAAATATTTCTGTAAAACACAAATGTGGTGAAATTGCACTGTCATATTTTTAGGTTATTTACAATATGACTTCTTTGTAGTTGTTTGGTTTGTTTTATAGACAGGAAAGATTCAAAGAAGAAAGGATCTACATGTTATGGGCAACCTGTAAGAAGAATTCATTAAAAAGTAGGTCTGAACTGGGCTCGGTGGCTCAGACTGTAATCCCGTGCCTTTGGGAGGCTGAGGTGAGTGAATTGCCTCAGCCTGCGGTTCGAGACCCGCCTGGGCAGTGAGACCTCATCTCCACAATAA
>NW_007248392.1:26236-53477 GCF_000164805.1 Carlito syrichta
CAAAAAAAAAAAAAAAAAAAATTAGGTCTGTATGCTGAGTTGTTTCTGGATCAAACAAGAATGTGAGGAAAGTGACTGGTGATACTGGTTTTTCTGTTCCTAAATCTTTATTAAAACATTTAATGATTTACTTTATTTTGTATATGTTGTTCAATAAGATTACTCAATTTTCTTTAGAAAAATTATATTTTAAACAACTTGGCAGTTATTCATGGTGGAGCCTTATTCCTTTTTTTGTTTGTTTGTTTGAGTTGGAGTCTTACTCCGTCACCCAGGCTGGAGTGCAGCGGCACACTCACGACCACCCCAATATCGACTTGCTGGGCTCTGGCTATCCTCAGCCTTCCAATTAGCCAGAACTACAGGTGCACACTATCACGCCTGGATAATTTTTTGTTTATTGTAGAGACAAGTTCCAGTCAAGTTGCCCAGATTGGTCTCGAACCTGTGGTCTCAGGCAATCCACTTGCCTCGGCCTCCCAAAGTGCTGGGATTATAGACTGAGTCACCAAGCCCAGATATGCTTCTTAAATACTATCCTCTGAAAGTCAAATGGTTGTCAAATAAATTCTTTTAGAATCCAAGTAATATGTATTCATAATTTAATATTTATTTCAGTTGCTGACCACAAAAACTCATTTAAAAAGCATTTTGAATTTACAGTGCTTGAAGACAATTGATCTACAGAAGGTCTTACAAGCACCATATCCTTTGGAAGAATTATAATACAAGAGTGGCTGCCTGTTTCCTATGATTACCTTTTTATTTGTTTATAAATTAACTTTAAATTAAGGTAGTTATATGGGGAATAGTATTTGACAAAGATAACAGAGAGAATCAAAACTAATATGATATACTAATTATATGCCTATTTAAATATATTTAAGCATTTAAAGCAATTTTAAATGGCATTAAATATACACATGTGTGTACATTACTATCAGGCTTACATTAATAAAATACTTTGCCATTTATTCTATATGTATTATGTCTATTTTAGTTATGTGTCCTCTTTTGGAAATATTAAGAAACAAATAGCCACTGTAAATTTTGTCACATGGCATTTTTTATTACAAAGCTTAGTCTCTTTGGCAGCATGGTGCTATGTGGTTTCTCAAGTGTATTATTTCAGGGAAAATATTTTAATGTTTGAAATGACATTTTAAATGACTCATTTTAATAGCTATGTATTATGGATAAACCTGCACCACAATGGCATGCTTGTCAAGAATTGTGCTACTAATACATACACACAAACATATATACACACATATTTGTATGCATTGAAGTATCTCATTTTCACAATATTAATAGAGATGATTTACTGCTGTTGTTGTCATTGTTATGCATTACCACAGTATTAATCAGTCAGGTATTATCACAGTCAGGTATGCGAGACCCATCACCCTTTTTTAGTCTGTTGTTCCTTGTTTGCTGTAAATATCCCAAGACTATAAATTTAAAAATTTGGAGTTATTGATTTCTTTGTTGTCTTTTCCTTAGTTCTAATTTTAAAGAAGGTTTTTCTTCACATAATAACTTAGGTTTCACTCATCGGTTGCAACATTTCTGATGTTTCATATTTATAATAGCATAGTGTTGTATTTTGCTATTCATAAAAATATGAAAAAGTGTTTGCTATTTTATCAACTTATAAATAAAATGTTGAATAATTTAGATTTTTCTGACTAACAGTAATATTTTTGGTTAAAAACATAAAGATTTCCTTGTGTTGAAGGAAGGATATATTAAGCAGACATTTTGCTCTTGGGTCAGCAGGGATGAAGTGGTGCACTTGCACCACAGAGGCGGAAAGAAGGAAAGAAAGGACAGAAATATGACTACTCTTTCAATTATCCATTTAAAATAAATCAGTGGAAATGTGGACATTAAATTAGTAGATATGTACATCTCAAATAGAATCAGGCAAATTTAAAAGAATTTTTGTTTGATCTCTTGTACCCATTTCCCACTTCTAATTTCTAGAGACAAGTGAAAACTTTTTAGTATTATTTTTAGATATGAGATTGAACTCAGTCTAATGACACTTAGGATACTGATTGACAGTTTATACTTAAAATAAGATCCAGAGGGCAAACCATACATATCAGTCATGTGGGCCATTCTAAGGTACTCCATATAATTACTTTTTCTGAATATAAATGTAAGTATAAAAAATACAAGAAATATAAAAAGAATTTACTCATTTAGTCATGTAAATGTTTAATATTTGGTTCAAATGATTCAATTTTCTTAAAATACGTTACCAATAAGATTTTCACCTAACTCTATTAAAATATTACTAAACTCAATTACAATGGCTACTGATTCATGTAATTTTATTATATCAGAAAAAATATTTTTACTTAATTGTCCTGGATTATTTGGGGTGAATGTTAAGTCTTGATTTTAACATAATTCGAAAATGAGAAAGATGTTTATATAATTAAATAATTAAATGGTGAAGAAAAATATACTTACAACATTTTTCAAAAACATTTAAACATTTTCTTTTGTGGAATAACTAACAGTTTTTGTTACAGCTCCTGCTAGCATTAATCTAAGTTCTGAAAAATGAATTTAGTGATATTTGAATATTTTTATTTTTAATATTATTCATGATTCTCCCAACATTCTAGTGAAGAAATACATATAAATTAATTTTTTCCTGAACTACCATCAAATGTTAATAATGTATTACATCGGAAAACTCTTTCTTTTTCTTGATTTAAATTCTTAAAGTTTGTATTAATGTTACTGAGATAACCCTAATCTTAATTTTAATGTTAATATTGTTAATAAGAATGTTAACACTGTCAAAATGTTTATGATATATCATATTAACACTAAAAGCAATGCAACAAAGATAACCTGCTTCTTATAAAATAATACTAAAATTTAAGCCGGAGCAATAAAGCTTTGGCATAAAATAATAGATAATATACTTCAGTCTTAGCAGTTCATATTTTATGTAAATAGAAGGTCAGGTCAATACTTTCTATGTAAGGAAAAGGGTTCACTTATTCTGTGGGGACTTATATCATAATAGTGTAGTTCCTTGCAAATGAAATTGGATATGCAACATTTCTAAGCAAGGTAAATTTGAAGAATAATACGTGACATATTTTGCAAGGGTAAAAGTTTAAGAAACTGCTTCAAGCAAACGATAAAGATTATCTATTCTTGGATGAAACAACGCAATTAAAGATTAGCCATTTCAGCAAATAGCATAATCAATACTGTATTTGTTTGCTAGGCACCAAAGACTTTAAACACATTTTTGAAAAAAAAAATGGATGCTTTGTTTTCATTAAAAAAATTAATTTGAAAACTGCATTTCTATTAAGTATTCTGTTACTTTGGTACCCTCAATTATAGTATCCAAATAAATTCACAGTTCTAGAGAGTCTAGCATTACCCTCTTCCCGGAATAAAAGTATTATAAATCCACTGAATAGACTCATTCTATACTTTTCAGTACACAGAATATGTATGAGTTACTAAAAGATGCACACAATAATACTATGTGAATTGGATATGTAAATAAACATTATAGAGCTCAGTAAAGTCAAAACAAGCAAGTTACAGTTGAAGCTTTATTTAAAATGCATTTGTCTTAAGCAAGTGACATCTCACTTCCACAGACACTTAAAAAAATTTACTTTGGTGGCCAAAAACAGACAGGAATAGGCACACATACACAGAGACACACACCTATGCATGCGCACACACACACACACACACACACACACACACACACACACACACACACGCAATTAATGCATCTTTCTGGCACATTACCATTTCATAAATGTTGACTATTTTGTGACAAGTTCACATCTTGTAGATGAGAAATGCTAATTATAAGGGAACAGAATGAGTTCAATAAAGGAAATATTAATAGTGTCATTTTAGTTGTATTGCCATGGGTATATATTTAAAATTTAAGAAAATAATATTTTAATGTAAACCCACTTACTACTTGCCCACATACTTTTATTCAGTTTGTATCTCAACATATCACATGGTGAACTGAAAAAAGCAATGTAAAATGAATATGTGTTCAATTACATATGCAAACGTATGCATGCAATAAAACCTAATGTTAGAAGAAACTTATTAGTTAAATAATGATGTAATACCTAGTCTGGGAAATGTGTCTGAGCTGAAGGCAGCAAAATCATTCAGAAGCAATAGCAGCTTTGGGCAGTTTCTATGTAACTAACAGCCTTACTAAGATGTAAGATTGTCAAAGTTCATTAACTCTGTGGTTCTTATTACAGATAGCAAAAGGAATTAGAAGTTGGATAAACTTCATTATATCTCATTTTTATTTCAAATTTTCAACCTCTCTAATGCTAATAGGGACTATATTCATAATATAATGGAAATTTCTCTTCTTAAAAGTGTTGTACTAATACCAACACTCATTATATGTGGCATTGTGACTATTAAGACCAAAATATAAAATATGTAACATTGCAGGTAATTCAGAGAAACCATACTGAACTAGCTTTAACCACTCAGTCAACACAATGCAATTCTTGCAGAGCTTCACTAAGAGAAAATGAATTAATAAAATGTTGTCTGGCAATGGTTTCTTCTATAACATTGATGAATATTACTCATTTCCATCATATTGCTTTAAGTTCAGATTATATTTTACCTTAGACTTTTTCCCGTTTAGTTTAATATATCTTAAATTAAATTTTATTTGATTATAGAGATGTGGGATGCAAGTGAGGATTAACTACACAAGTAGGCTGCAATGCAGAAGTTTGGTCCTCCAACTGACCCGCACTTCCCCTGTTGTTATATGCCACTCCTTCCAGCAGTGCCCAGTGACTGCTAATCCTTCTCTTGTGCTGATGTTATTAATGTTCAGGTCCCACTTATGAGTGAGAAAGGAGGTATTAAGTTTTTTTGTTTCTGTGATAGATCACTTAGTAAGATGGTCTCCAACTCTATCCAATTTGCTGAGAATTTCATGATTTTGTTCTCCTATATGACTGCATAATATTACATCATGTATGTGTATCACATTTTCTTTGCCGAGTCCACATCCCTTGGGCAGTAGAGTTGGTTCTGTATTTTTGCTACTGAGAGTAATGCAGCAATAAACATGCATGTGCGGGTATCCTTTTTGTAGAGCAATTTATGTTCCTCCGGGAATATTTTCAGGAAAGGGATTGCAGGATTGTATGGAAGGACAATTTTTACTTCTTTTAAGAGTCATCACTCTGGTTTCTACTGAGGTTCAACTAGCTTGCACTCCTACCAACAGTGTAGAAGTGTTCTCTTTTCTCTGCACCTGCACACGCATTTTGTTTGTTTGTTTTTTCCTTAATTTATTAATGATCTCCATCCTTACTAGAGTTAGGTGGTTACATCTTTAATATTGTTTTAAAAATATGTATACAGGCAGATATAGAATGCTGGCAGAATCATCTTGTTAGTCTTCTTTGTGTGTTTTTAAAATGTACTTATTCTTATCCTCTCAGCACAGAGACTCACTGCCTAAAAATTGCCAAAGTGATGCCTGTTTTCTCGTCCCAGATGGCTGACTGTGTACAAGGAAAAGTCAGGTAGAGATAGTAATATTAAGTCAAAGTCTATATAAAAACTTGAGGGAGGACTTAAAATATATGACAAGATAAGTATTTTCTGGTGAGGGGAGGGAGTGGTGTAATAGAGAAAGCTAATGGCTCACGCTTAAAATATCAGATTGTTTGCAGGATACATAAAGAAACACATCAAAACAGAAAAAACAAGAATAAACATCTTGGAACCATAAAACAGCAAATAATCTTTCAAATATTGACCAATTTTATGATCAAAATATACTAATCCTCACTGTCATAAAATTGGCACATTTATAAACATCTTTTTTTGACAGTGGTGTTTGGCTGGAAAGGTTCTCTCACCCACCATAAAGGCCAGGGCCGATGTTTCTATAACAAACAACTGGTTAACAAGAAAATTGTAACAAGTTTACTTAATACAAGTTTTAAGTGATATGGGAGTCTTCAGAAATACAGACCCAAAGACCCAGGGGAAACTATTTACGTTTACGCTTTAGGTTTGATGAAAACTGGGCAGCTGTATTGAAATGTGATTGGAAAAAGAATATGATCTAAAGATAAAAGTCTGAAAAGGGAAACCTAGCAAAGCCAGTCTGTTTCAATTCTTGGCTTCTCTGTGCAGGATTCCTTTCTCCAGGGTATGGGGCAGGACCTTTCTAGAATGAAGGTCTTCAAAGGAGAAGCAAGAAGGAGAAAGTGAACTTTCTAGAGTTCATGGCCTGCTTGGAGGGTCAGAAGTCTTAGGTTTTATGACCCATTTTTGGGAAGAGGCATTCGAGTTTAGGGTGTGAGACAGCATGGTAGGAAAAGGTGCGAGAGAGACTTTGCTTTCAAGGCTCTTCCAAAGTCCTTCGGTTTAAAGTACTCATTATGCCAAAACTCCATGTTCAGAGCCCTAATAATGCCTTGTCTAAAATTCATACTACTTTATTTTTTAAACGAATGAATAAGTGTGTCTTTAAAACAGGCACACTCATGCACTGCAAGTAATAGTGTAAACAGATGTAGCATATGGTGAAAGTAATTTGACAAATAAAACAAGAACATTAAAACAGTATTTTTTTTTTTTAAGTCAGAATCTCACTCTGTCACCCAGGCTGGAGTGCAGTGGCATGCTCCCGGGCACCACAGCCTTCACGTGCTGGACTCAGGCCATCCTTCGCCTCAGCCTTCCAAGTAGCCAAGTAGCTGGAACTACAGAAGTGCACTACTAGGCCCACCTACTTTTTAAATTTATGGTAGAGATGAGGTCTCATCATGTTGCCCAGGCTGGTCTCCAACCCGCGGGCTCAGGCAATTCTTTTGTCCAGTCCTCTAAAAGTGCTGGGATTATAGGCTTGAGTCACCACACCCGGTCAAAACAGTTTTGACTCTTCAAAATAGTAGTGCAGCTGTTAGAGATAACTTCTAGGTAAGATAAATTTGAATTTGACAATGTCTCAAGTAAAAAGACACATGCTATAATGTTCTTTTTATAGTAAAAATAGAAATAGAAGAAAAAAACAGGATGCAACAAATATGCTTAAGTATATAAAGCATATTCATAAAAAATAATTTAATGAGTAAAGGGAAATCTTTACCAAAAATTGTTAGGCGATAAAACCAGAACATAAAATTTTGTGTACTGTAGCATATAAAATTTTGTTACTTTGCATACACAAAGATGCATATATTGAGCTAGGCAGTGCACTGAAAATCACACATAATATAGGTAATGGTATTTCAGTCCTGAGTTTCTTTGATAGATTAATTTAAACATTCTGATCCTGTTTGCCACCTTTGATATGATTTTTTAACTTCCTTTCAATGTTAATATTTTATCATTTTATGGCTCTATCATAGCTCCTCTTTTTCTTCCTTTACACAAATATTTGTTATATGCCTTTTATGTTTGGGAGCATTTTTAATCCTATAGTAGTGAATGATATGGATAGAGTATGTGCCAATGTGAAAGGTATATTTAATTGCAGCGGTCAACAAGCATCATTTTCTCTGTGAGCCAAATCATAAATATATCTGCTGAGTAGTTTTCTTTGTTTGTATGTTTGTTTTTTCTTCTTTTCCTTTCTTTTGTTTTCTTTTTTCCAACTCTTTACAAATATAAAAACCATTCTTAGTTCACAGGCCATACAAAACAGGCTGTAGGCAAGATTTTGCCCAGCAGGCCAGAGTTTACCAACACCTGACAGTTCAGTGGTGCCCTAATGGTTGGTTTTGGTTGTCATAAGAATAAAAACACTTATTGGCAAAGGATCAAACATGTCAGACATTCCCCCCCCAAGTATTAAGACAATCTGAAATAACAAATATTAGAGTTAAGTCCAATAAGACTTTGAATTATGCTAATATCAGTCATAGAAGCAAAATATTCGATAATAGTGACAGAGTCTAAAACCTAGCTTTATCTTACAAATAAGCATAGATTATTTATCTTATATTTATTAAAAATTTCAAGAATAAAACTAATATATTAAAAGAGGATAGTGCTTTTTGCTGCCGTTATTGGAGGTCATTACTAAAAATTGTTCATCATAAACTAGATGTGGACATTGATTTGCAAATATAATACACTTGTATCAGACTGCATTTATAAGTATCACTTTCACTATAATTTTTTATTCGGAATAAAAATTCTGTTTTTCTTTACTTCTAGTATAGTAGTATTATTTTATTTTAAATTAATCTTGCTTCCTTTTTCTTTATATCAGTCTAGGAATCATATACACCTACCTACCCACACAGGCTAATGTAATTATGTTGCAAGAATTTTATATTATTTCTGAATTTTATTTTATAATAGGGATTTAATTAATTTAATTTAAGCCAGATTCTATTTTGGTTGTACTCTATTCTCAAAATCATGTCACAGTAAACTTACAAAAAAGAAAAGCAGTGTATTTCTACTTTTGATTATTCTATATGTATTTATATGTTATTAAGAAATGTTTTTCTATAGTTACATAAAACTGATCATAATTTGAATTGTTTATCTAGTTGATTTGCCCATCAGAATCAATGAGAAGCAAAAAGTTATTCATTTATCAATAAAGTTTTGGAAAATAATCCTTACTTTGTGTTCATTTTTCTGAACCCCTCTGGTGTTAAGTCTCTTCTAATTTCACCCTATTCATTTATTTAATCTATGTTTACTTTCTAAAATTTGTGAAATATAAATTGTAGTATTTTATACATTAAGGACACTATCACAATATTTACCATCTTAAAATTATACATATTTACTAGTGAATAACAGGTAATTTGGGCTGAAAATAAAAGTCATCATCTTTCATATGCAATTGGTAACTTTAGCATTCTTTTTATCTTTAACTCATTTTTAAAAAGCTACTTTCTTGGACCAGAATAAATGTGATCATCCAACAGTAAGTTTGAACTTGTTTCTTTCTACTTCAAAGTTTTATTATGTGGTTGGATTCTTCCACAAAAATTGTGGGGTTTGGGTTGAGATTAGTTTAATATCCTAGCTTGAAGCTGTCTAGTGACCTCAAGAGAGATGGAATTACAAGAAAGTTCTTAGACAGAGAGCTATTAGATGAAAAAGGATATCAGTTAACGAGTCTCAAGTGTTTAAAAAATACCTACTACTATGAAATTTATGAGATCAGATTCTTTTTAGAATCCTTTTCTCTTTTTGTTAACATTGAAATGGAAATAGCACAGTTCAAGATACTCTTGAAATTATCCTTGTGGTTCTCAACTTCTAATTGAAGTCAATTTAATACATATTCCTCAAGTGAAAATTGTGTTTATCTCCCAACAATGATGTGTCACACATGTTTCTAGACCCTAGGTGTATATTGGGGCACAAAAGAAAGGTTTACCATCTTGTAGAACTTATAGTCCAGTGTACAGTGTGAGAGATGAGGGTGGGGAGACATTCAACAAATAAACACGTAATTTCAAAAATTAAGTTTAATGCCAATTGCTAAGAAAAAAATGCATACATGAGAGTATGGCAGTCTTGATGATTGGTCAGGAAGTCCTCATTGAATCACTGATGTTTCAGGTTAGAGCTGAAAGAAAGTAGCAGGTATAGCAAGGCATCCAGGTAGAGAAAATTGCCAATGCAAACGGCCCAAGGCAGAAAAAAAAATCTTGCAGTGTTCTAGAAACACAAAGATTTGTGAGGTTTCAAGTCAGTGACAAAAGTTAAGAGTGATAGATTGAAAATGTTTTTTGAAAGGCAAGCGGTAAAATCACAAAGTGCATAGAAGAGTAGAGTGAGTAACTTATATTTTATTGTAAATAAAACTTAAAGTTATTAAAATACTTTGAGCAGTTGAAAGTTATGATCCAAAGCTGGGCTCGGTGGCTCAGCCTGTAATCCCGCGCCTTTGGGAGGCTGAGGTGAGTGGATTGCCTGAGCCCGCGGGTTTGAGACCGGCCTGGGCAGCGAGACCTCATCTCTACAATAAATCAAAAAATCAGCCCGGCGTGGTAGCGCATGCCTGTAATTCTGGCTACTCGGAAGGCTGAGGCGGAAAGATCGCTGGAGCCCAGCAGGCGAGGCTGCGGTGGCCGGGAGCGGCCACTGCCCTCCAGTCTGGGCGACAGAGTGAGACTCCAACTCAAAAAAAAAAAAGTCATGATCCAGAAGTGGTATAAATACATTTTTATAGTAGTAAAAAAATAAAAAGTGTTTGGTAGGCTATTGCTCTTGCCCAAACCAAAGAGGATTGTGATGCAAGTGAACCAGTAGTTGTGGGTAGGAATGAAACTAGGGAAGTTCTTACAACTAAGTGAACAAACTTATCCTGAAAAACTGCTGGATACCTTATTGCTGAATATCACCTTTGAAGTACTCTCTTTGAGAAGCTATGCATCCATGCCAGAGCCTAGTCCACCCATCAAAGCAATTTTGGAAATTTTTTTGAAATGGCTATCAGAGCTGTAATCATACTAACCTTGATGTTCTGACTATCTCAAAATGTCTTACTTTCAATATTTTCTTTATCTTCTCATAAAGAAAAAAAGCCATTGAGGGCCAAATCAAGTGAGTGGAGAGAGTGTTTCAATACAGGTATTTGTTTACTGGGTGAAACTCCCTCACAGACAATACTGTGTGAGCCGGTGCATTGTTGTGATGCAAGAGCCATTTTTGTACACACCCTTCTTATGCCAAGATTTTCAGTTAAGATTTTTCTGTTTCTCTATCAATGTTTATTTGGTCTGCTATGCTTCTCACAGTCAACTGACAATTTTGACACACAATTTCATGAAATTTTGTAATGTTTACATCAGTTCTGCTTATTACTGGTCATCCTACACTCTCTTCACCAGTGATAGTTTCTCTCCCTTCAGAAAAATGTTTAATCCATTTGTACATTGCCATTTTCTTCATGGCATTATTTCCATAAACTTCGACTAGCATGTCCCTTATTTCTCTTCCACTTTTGCCAAGTTTAACAAGAAATTTAATGTTTATTGATTGCTCTAATTCAAACTCTGACATTCTTGTGATGACAGTACTGGCTTCAGACATAAGAATGGGTATTTTGTAACTAAATTCTAGAGTGACTAAATAAATAAAAATTTATTATTTTTTAAATAAATAGATAAACATAATACGTATGAAAATGAGTCTAAATAAAAAGTTATAGGAAATTTACCTTAATTCCTAGCATTTATTTTATGTATGATTTTAAATAGTTCAAGGGCAAACCATACATGTTTAAAAACTAAATTTGTGAAATATTTATATGCTGAACTTTACAAAAATTAGCAAGATATTATACAGGTATACCTCATTTTAATGTGCTTTCCTTTATTATGTGTTGCAGCTATTGACTTTTAAAAGTTAAAAGTTAGTAGCAACTTGCATCCAACCAGTCTATCTGTGCCATTTATCCCAAAGCATATGCCAGCTTGGTATCTTTGCCACATTTTGGTAATTATTACAATATTTCAAACTTTCTCATCATTATTTCACTATTGTAGTGATCAGTGATATTTGATGTTACGATTGTATTTAATTTTTGTTGTCATGAACCACACCTATATAAGCTAGCAAACCTAATGGATAAATAGTGTATGTGTTCTGACTACTTCACCAACAGATATTTCCCCACCTCTCTCCCACTCATTGTGCCTTCTTGTTCTCTCAGATATAACCATATTAAAAATCAGGCCAATTAATAACTCTTCTAAGTGTTCAGATGTTCTAGTGTTCTCTAAGTGTTCAGATGACGAAAGAGTTGCACATCTCTCATTTTAAATCAAAAACTAGAAATGATGAAGCTTAGTGAGAAAGGCATATAAAAACTGAGAAAGATGGAAAGGTGGGCCTCTTGTGTCAGTTAGCCAAATTGTGAATGCAAAAAAAAAATTCTTTTTTTTTTTACTGGTGCACACTACCACATCCAGCTTTTTTTATTTATTGTAGACACAATGTCCTGCCAAGTTTCCCGGGCTGGTCTCAAACCACGGGGTTCAGACAATCCACTTGTCTCAGCCTCCTAAAGTGCTGAAATTACAGGCTGAGCCACCGAGCCTGGCCTAAAAAGTTTTTGAAAGAAGTTAAATAGACTTCTCCAATAAACAGTAATAAGAAAGTGCAACAGACTGTTGTTATAGAGAAAGTTTTGAGCAGAAGTCAAACCAGCCATAATATTTTTCTAAGTCAAAGACTAATACAGAGCAATACTAAGACAGACTAACTCTCCTTACTTGTGTGAAAACTGAGGCAGGTGAAGAAACTCCAGAAAATAATTTTGAGACTAGCAGAGATTGTTTCAGATATTGTCTTTAACGTAAAAGTGAAGAAGCAAGTGCTGTGCTAGAAGCAGTAGCAAACTATGCAGTGATAACTTGTTAGATAATGTTAAGACAGTTGTTGAGGTGGTCACACTAAGCAATAGATTTTGAACGTAGGAAAAAGTTGCCTTATGTTGGAAGACACCGTATAGGATTTTTATTGCTAAAGAGAAGAAGTTAATGTCTGGCTTCAAACTCTTCTTGTTAGGAATTAATGCAGGTGAGGACTTAAAGTTAAAGCCAATGCTTATGCCATTCTGAAAATCCTAGGACCCTTAAGAATTATGCTGCTCTACCTGTCCTTTATAAATGGAACAACAAATAAATGGCACATCTGTCTATAGCATGGCTTACTGAATAATATTTTAAACCAGCTCATGAGACCTACTGCTCAGAAAAAAATGATTCTTTTTCAAATATTACTGTCCATTGACAATGAACCCAGTCACCCTAGAACACTAACAGAGATGTGCAAAGAGATTAATGTGGTTTTCATGTTTGTTAATATAACATCCATTCTGCAGGCCATGGTTAAGGGAGCAAATTCAATGTTCAAGTATTTTTATCTAAGAAATATTTAAAAGACTATAGATACCACCAGTGATGACTTATTGGATGGATTCGAGCAAGGTAAATTAAAAATTTTCTGGAACGAAGTTGCCATTCTAGATGCAATTAAGAATATTCATAATTTATAGAAGGTCAAAATATTAGTTTGAACAGGAGTTAGTAAAATGTTGATTCTAATCCTCGTGGAGGACTTTGAGAGATTCAAAAATTCAGTGGAGGGAGTAACTGAAGGTGTAGTGGGAATAGCAAGAGAACTAGAATTAAAAATGGAGCCTGGACATGTGACTGAATTACAGTAATCTCACAAGAAAACTTGGACAGGTGAGAAGCTGTTTCTTGTGAATGAACAAAGTGGTATATTGTGATGGAATCTATTCTTGGTAAAGATATTGTGAACAGTGTTGTAATGACAACAAATGATTTATAATACTCCATAGTCTTAGTTGATAAAGCTGTGACAAGATTTAAGGGGACTGACTCTAATTTTGAAAAAAAAATAGCTGTATTCTGTATAAAATATGATTAGATAGTATCACATGCTATAAAGAAAGCTCTCATGAAAAGAAGTGTCATTCAATGTGGACAATTTATTGTTAGCTTGCATTTTGTTAACAAGTTGCCACAGCCCCACACTTTCAGCAAACACCACTCTAGTCATTTAGGAGTCATTAACATCAATACAAGATACTCCACCAGGAAAAATATTATGACTCACTGAATGTTCAGATGTTCAGTCGTAACTTGTGAGTAACAAAGTTTTTTTAAATTAAGGTATTCACGTCATTTTTTAAACATAATATTTTTTCACAATCAAAAGACTGCAATAGAATATAAACGTAACGTTTACATATACTTGGAAACCAAAAATTTGTGTGACTCATTTTATTGTGCTATTTGTTTCACTGAAGTGGTCTGGTACCAAACATAAAGGTATGCCTCTATGTTAAATAATTAAAGAACATGAAAAAATAACATATCTATGTAAAATGTTAAAATATTTACTGGATCTTTTAATTCCATACTTGTTGTGATGTTTAAAATATATGTTTTAGAGTTAAAAATATATTTCCCTGGAAGTGTGTTCTTAAAGAATATGCATCCTATAATAAGTCGAGAAAGTTGTATTGGTTTAAATTCAACTTCTCCTTTCTTTGTTTTAATTTTCATTCAAAACCACTTCAAACATTCTCCTTGTTTACTTTAAAAATTTGCATGTCTAAATTTTAGGCTTTATGAAACTATTTTGAAAGACTTATGTTTCTTTTTGGTATTTGTTTTATGATAGGAGAAATTACTCTCTTCTTTTGCACATGTTCTTCCAAAATTATCAGTCTTCAGATAACTTCCTTATTAAGGCAAATTAACTAACAAATTTATTGCCTATTTTTATATTATTAAGAATATTTACATTTGCATAATCAAGTAAGACCAACTTGATATTACGTATTGCATCTTGGCATTTATTCCCACATGGTTTTATGAATAACATAGAAATATTGAAATGCATAAAATCGTTAAGAAGATAAGGTAGAACAATTTTTTAATATATATATTTTATTTTAAAGATGTGAGGTATAATTCAGGTTTAGGTGGACATCATACAGGTAAAGTTTGGGCCTCCCATTGGTCCCCACTTTGCTTGGTTTGAGATCAGGTACCGTTATTGATGTTATGTGCACCCCCATTCCCACCTTGGCAGTATCTGCTACCGCCAATCTCTTTCTTATAGTATTATGGTAAATGTTCAGGGTCTGCTTATGAGTGAGAACATGCAATACTCAATTTTTTGTTTCTGTGATAGATCACTGATATTATAGACTCTAAATACATTCAATTTGCAGCAAAGTTTACAATTTTGTTCTTTTTTATGACTGTGAAACGTTTGATCATGCATGTGCATCATATTTTTTATCTAATCCAGTTCCGATGGGCACATGGTTGGTTCCAAGTTTTTTCTATTGTGAATAGTGTTGCAATAAACATGCATGTGTAGGCATCTTTCTTGTAGGATGATTTGCGCTCCTCTGGGTATATTCCCATCAGGGAGATTACGTCATATGGAAGGTTGATTTCTAGTTCTTTTAGGAATGACCACACTATTTTCCATAGAAGTCAAATTAGTTTGCATTCCCACCAGCAGTGTAGAAGCGTTCCGTTTTCCACATCTTCACCAGTATCGGTTGTTGTTTTGTTTTCTTAACGATGATCATTCTTACTGTGGTTAGGTGGTATCTCAATGTGGTTTTTATTTGCATTTCTCTGATGATTAATGAGGCTAAGCACTTTTTCATGTGTCTGTTGGCTGCCCATATATCTTCCTTGGAGAGGCATTTGTTCATTTTTTTTTTTTTGCCCACTTTTTAATGGGTCTTTTTGTTTTTTTTCCTTTCAGCATGTTTGAGTTTCCTGTAGATCCTAGGTGTTAGGCCTTGATAAGATAGATATATGGTTGGTGAATATTTTATTCCCATCCTATGGACTTTCTCCCTGTTTTCTTGATGGTTTATTTTTCTTTACAGAAGTTTTTCAGTTTGATAAGTTCCCATTTGTCAATCTTATCTCTTATGACATGGACATCTGTGGTATTGATCAGGAATTGGTTGCCTCCTCCAATTTTTATAGAAAAAATGTTTAAACAACTATTGTTGAACAAAGCAAACCAAAGTTTTCATATGGAATAAAAGAACCGAAGTGGAAGTTAGAGAACATATATGAATAGAACAGTAAAAGAAAAAAGGCTCTGAATTTATGCAAAAATTGTTAATATGGGCATTTGTTGAGTCTTTACATTCATCTTCACCACAATACCACTGGTTTCCCTTTGGGAAAATCAAACTTTTTTCATGATACAGAATTTAGACTGTGAGTGAGGGTGGGCGTAGTGGTGAGGGATGATGCTGAGCTCATCCAGGGCTTTCTTGGTTTGTCACAATTGGGAAAAGAAGAAAAATTCTTCAACTCCCTGGTCTTAATAATTTCAGTATTGAGCCAATGACCCAATTCAGACCAATAGGAGTAAGTAAGTCCTACTAAAAAGAATATATTAAGACTATTGCTTTTAAACGCTGAGTGTAAAAGAAGTTGAAGCAGTTTTAAGATAAAGTAAAAAAAATCATGGAAAACTGTGCAGAGTAGAAATAAATTCATTCTCAATAGTGTTTAGCAACTGTATAAAAAGTGATCAAGACCACCCTCCTGTACAACTTGTAAAACAGTAAAAACTTTTTTGTACACACACACACACACACACACACACACACACAGACATACACACACACACTCACTCACTCATAGGATGGGGAGGGAAAGAAAGAGAGAGAGAGAGAGAGAGAGAGAGAGAGTTCTGAGAAATAAAATCCCTGGATCACATGTAGGAGAAATTAAATGATTATTGGAGACAAATGAAAACAAAGACTCATCATATTAAAATATCTGGGATGCCATAAAAACAATAATAAAAAGGGAATTTATAACTCTAAATACTTACATCAAGAAAATAGAGCATAAGTTAACAGCCTAACAAATCACATAAGGAAGCTGGAAAGGCAAGACCACCAAAACCCTAACTTCAGCAGAAGAATCCAGATAACCACAGTAAAAGGCCAAATAAGGGACATAGAAGACAAAATCTCATAGAAAAAAAAGTCACTGGAACAAAAACCTGGTGCTTTGAAAGGATAAACAAGATTGATAGAACCCCAATCAAACTGACCAAGTAAAAGAGAAAAAGTCCAAATAAACACAAGCAGAAATGCAAAAGATCAAGTTACAACTGGCTCTGAAAAAATACAAAAGATTTTCAGAGATTACTATACACACCTGTATGGAAACAAACTCAAAAACCTAAATGAAATGGAGGAGTTTCTGACATCACACAACATCCCAAGGTTGAAGCAAGAAGAAATTGAGACCATAAATAGACCAATAACAACCCAGGAAATTGACTTCATCAAAAGAAAACTTCCTACAGAAAAAAAAAAGCCCTGGACCAAATGACTTTCCAGTGGATTGCTGCAAAACATACAAGGAGAAACTGATACCAATTCCTATTAAAAGTATTTCAGGCAATAGAGAAATTTGGAGCTCTCCCCAAATCCTTGTATGAAACTAACATCACATTGATAACAAAAGCAGGAAAGATCCAAAAAAGAAAAAGAACTACAGGCCAATATTCCTAATGATCATAGATGCAACAATTCTCAACAAGATTCTAGCAAATCAAATCAAAGAACACATCTCAAAATCATCCACCATGACCACGTAGGCTTCATCCCCAAGATGCACAGCTGGTTCCTCATTCACAAGACTATAAATGCAATTAAATACATCAACAGATGTAAAAACAAGAACCACACGATAGATTATATCATTAGATGCAGAAGAAACTTTTGACAAAATCCAGCATCCATTCTTAATAAAGACCCTTGAACTCCTAGGCATAGAAAGAATGTACCTCACAATAGTAAAAGCTATCTATGATAAATCCACAGTCAACATATTGCTGAATGGACAGAAATTGAAAACGTTTTCACCAAAAATTGGAACAAGACAAGGCCATCCATGTTCACTCCTCCTGTTGAACATATCTTGGAATTTCTAACCAGAGCAATCCAACAAGAGAAGGAAGTCAAGGCATCCAAATAGGAAGAGAGGGAGTAAAGTTGTCTCTCTTTGCCAGTGATACAACCCTATATCTTGAAAACCCAAGAGAATCTGTCAAAAATCTCCTTGCACTGACAAAAGACTTTGGCAAAGTTTCAGGGTACAAAATCAACGTGCAACAGACAGTCACATTTTTATACACCAACAAGAAACAGGTAGAGAACCAAATAAAAAGCACAGTCCCATTCACAATAGTCACCAAAAAAATTGAAATACCTGGCATCTCTTTAACCAGAGAAGTGAAAGATTTTAAAATAAAACCTATGAAATATTGTTCATAAAAAGTTTAAAAAGACACAACAAATGAAAAAACACTACATGCTCTTGAATTGAAAAAATCAATGTTGTTAAGATGCCCATCCCATCTAAGAAAATATATAGATTCAACACAATACCTATTAATTTACCAACATAATTATTCTCAGACCCAAAAATGACAATACAGAAACTCATATGGAAACATAAACAACCACAAATACCCTAAACAATTCTCAGCAAAAGAAATAAAGCAGGAGGTATCATACTCCCAGACTAAACTTTACTATAAGGATACGATAATCAAAACAGATTGGTATTAGTACAAGAATCGGCATATGGAACAGGATAGAAAATCTAGACGCAAAACCCCAATTTCTCAAACAACTCATCTTCAGCAAAGCCACCAACAGCCACTGGGAAGAGGAGAACCTATTCAGTAAATGGTGCTGGAAAAACTGGCTGAACACATGCGGAATATTGAAGCAGGTCCCCTACCTATCATCATACACAAACATCAACTGTAAATGGATCAAAGATCTAAACATAAAACTTCAAACTATAAGAATCTAACAAAATACAGGCAATACCCTTACAGAAATTGGGATAGGCAACCAATTTCTGATCAAAACCCATGCCACGAGAGAGAAGATAAACAAGTGGAACCTTATCAAACTGCAAAGCTTCTGCAAAGCAAAATAAACCATCAAGAGAATGGGGAGACATCCCACAGAATAGGAAAAAATATTTGCCAACTATGTATCTGGCAAAGGCCTAACATTCAATATCTACAAGGAACCCTAATGTGCCCAACAGGAGGAAAAAACAGTCCTATTAAAAAGTGAGTGATTGATATGAGTAGACACTTCTCAAAAGAAGTTATTTGAAAAGCCAACAGAAATATGCAAAAATGTTCAGTTTCATTAATCATCAGAGAAATGCAAATTAAAATCACACTGAGATACCAACTAACTCCAGTCAGGATGGCCATTATTAATAGCTCAAAAAACAAGAGATGCTGGAAATGATTCAGGAAAAGGAAAAATTTCTATATTGTTGGTGGGAGTGTAAAATAGTACATTCTCTATGGAAAACAGTTTGGTGGTTCCTAAAAGATATAAAAATCAACCTCTGGAATATACCTAAAGGAACTCAAATCATTCTACAAAAAGATACCTGTACATGCTTGTTTATTGCAGCACTATTCACAATAGCAAAAACATGGAACCAATTGTGCTTCCTATCGCAAGTTGACTGGATTAAAAAATGTGGTACAAATATATCATGGAATATTACACAGCCATAAAGAAGGACAAAATAATGGACTTTGCAGCAACTTGGATGGATTTAGAGCCTATCATACTTAGTGATCTAACACAAAAACAAAGAACTGAGTACCACATGTTCTCAATCATAAGTGGACCCTAAACATTTATCATAATACTACATGAAAGGGATTGGCAGCAGCAGGTCACTGCTGGGGATGGGAAAGCATTAATAAGAGTGCCTGATCCCAAATCAGTTCAAGTTGGGACCAATGGGAAGCCCAAACTTCACCTGCATGATGATCACTAATATTCCTGACCCTGAATTGTACTATACATCTTTAAAATAAAAAAAGAAAGAAAACAGGTGTAATAGCAAGCCATTATACAAAAGAATCAAAAGTGGAAAGTAGAAATAGACAACAAAATTGAAAGGAATGTTTAAAACACATTATGAGAGGCACAAAAGATACAAATGAATTATAACAGAAAGTTTTCCAAAAAGGATAAAAATATCACTACCTTCTATATGTGTCCTTCTAGAAGTAATTACACTAGGTCTGCTTCCAGTATTTCTTTCTTTAAGAATTTATTTTTCATTTCATAGAAAAAAAATTGTGTAATAATTATTTCAGTGTTCTAGCTTGTCAATCACTTCAAGTAACACAAAGAATAAAGCTTCTATTGTAATTTCTTCAATACATTATTTGTATATTTAACAAATGTAACATGTGGCTTGTTAAGGCAAGATATCTAAGGAAACTGTAGATTTTTGTAAAAATTAAATAGCAATCTCAAATTAGCGACAACAAATATACATCTTGAGATGTTAAGCATCTTATTACAAGAAGTATTCAGAATGATGCTATACAGAAATATAATGATGTGTGTGTGTGTGTGTGTGTGTGTGTGTGTGTGTGTAATAGGGGCTGAGCTAGATTGTATATTATAGTAGAGTCTTAAAATATAGACTGCAAGATTTATTCTAAAAAAGGAAATACTAAAAAAAGAAGTGTAATTCACTAACAAAATACCACTGTTCTATTCTGGGCATTACCAGACACCATTTTCTATATCAAGAATAAAATAAGTGCAAAGTGCCATATAGTCCAAGTATAAAACAACTAGGATGACTTCAGAGCACCAGTTATTTCTTAACTGTCTGGAAAATCAGCAGGGGTGCCAGCCCAGAGCATTGTAGCTAGTTAACAGCACATGTTTCTAGAAAAGAACATATTCTGAAGTGAGAAATTTTATTTCAACATTCTACAGAATTTACTTTCTAAATGTAAACTGGAGTAAGACTTGGTTTTAGAGATTGCTGAATAGAAAATAGTAAGGGTATTGGAGACCCTCTTTTGTTGTCAGACCCTAACAACATTTAAAGTCACTCTATCAAAATAATCATATTTCAGGTGGTGCAATCATTACACTCCAGGATATGTTGCACCTTTTGAATATTAACAGGTGTATTGTTCATTTTCTAAGGAATTCTGCCTTAAAATGAATGCATTGTGCACATATTTTATATGCACAAATATGTATATATACAAATACAAAAATATATTCTATATTCAATATACTGTTTCATGGAATAGTCCAACTTTTTAATTATTGCATAACTAATTTTTCAATTCATGAAAGACCACTAAAATTTACTAAAAGCAGGACAATTAAAATAATTACCCTAGCCAGGCTCAGTGGCTCAGTCTGTAATCCCGCACCTGTGGGAGGCTGAGGTGAGTGGATTGCCTGAGCCCGCGGGTTTGAGACCTGCCTGGGCAGCGAGACCTCATCTCTACAATAAATAAAAATAAAATAAAATAAAATAAAATCAGCCGGGTGTGTTAGCACATGCCTGTAATTCTGGCTACTTGGAAGGTTGAGGCGGAAGGATCGCTGGAGCCCAACAGGTCAAGGTTGCGGTGGCCGGGAGCGGCCACTGCACTCCAGTCTGGGAGACAGTGAGACTCCAACTCAAAAAAAAAAAAAAAAATTACTTTATATAGTTATTGCTAATGTTACAATTCAAATAAAAATATTTCAGACAAATAGAACAAAATAATTTTTCAAAGAATCTAAATATAATGATCTTAAGGAGATCAAAAGTATACAACAGAAACTTTTTGTTTAAAAAGTTTTGCTATTCGAAGCAAATTAACAATTAGTAAAAATATTATTATAGCTGGGCTTGGTGGCTCAGCCTGTAATCCTGCGCCTTTGGGAGGCTGAGGTGAGTGGATTGCCTGAGCCCACGGTTCGACACCTGCCTGGGCAGGGAGACCTCATCTCTACAATAAATCAAAAAATCAACTGAGCGCGGTAGCACATGCCTGTATTTCCGGCTACTCGGAAGGCTCAGGCGGAAGGATCTCCGGAGCTCAGCAGGCAAGGCTGCGATGACTGGGTGCGGCGACTGCACTCCAGTCTGGTGACAGAGTGAGACTCCAACTCAAAAAAAAAAAAATTATTATAATCATAAGTAAATTATGGAAGTGCTTGCAAAATATTAGATTATGGATAGCATTAGAATAAAATAAAAATAAAAATAAAACATTATTTTTGAAGAAAATAAAATAATTTAAGAAATTAATTGTAACTTTGTATGCCTAGTAACATTAATACTTCTTCCTTTTTAAAAAAATATGTGGGGTACAATTCAGGATTAAGAATAAAAGTGGCCCTTGTACAGGTAAAGTTTGGGCCTCCCTTTGGTCCCCACTTCACCTGGTTTGAGATCAAGTACTCTTGTTGATGTTGTGTTCACCACCCTCCCGGATCCTGGCAGTGTCACACTAAGCCAATCTCTTTCTTAAAGTATTATGGTAAATGTTCAGGGCCTGCTTATTCATGAGAACATGTAGTACTTAGTTCTTTGTTTCTGTGATAGATCACTGAGTATGACAGACCCTAAATCCATCCAAGTTTCTGTGAAGCCCATATGTTTGTCCTTCTTTATGGCTGTGTAATATTTCATTGTATATATGTACTACATTTTTTTTATCCAGTTCAGTTTTGATGGGCATCACAGTTGGTTCCATATTTTTGCTATTGTGAATAGTGCTGCAATAAACATGTGTGTGTGCAGGAATCTTTTTGGTGGCATGATTTGAGTTCCTTTGGGTATATTCCGAGTAGAGGGATTGCTGGGTAATATGGAAGGTCAATGTCTAGTTCTTTTAGAGATTGCAACACAGTTTTCCAAAGAGATTGTACTAGTTTGCATTCCCATAAACAGTGTAGAAGTGTACCTTTTTCCCACATCCTCACCAGTATCTATTGCTGTTTGTTTTATTACAGATGACTATTCTACTGGGGTTAGGTGGTATCTTAATGTGGTTTTGCTTTGCATTTCTCTGATGATTTGTGAAGCTGAATATTTTTTCATATGTCTGTTGACTGCCTGTATATCTTCTTTTGAGAAGTGTCTATTCATTTATTTTGCCCACTTTTATTGGGGCTGTTTGTTTTTTTACTTTTGGCATGTTTAAATTCCTTGTAGATCCTGGATGTTAGGCCTTTATCAGATATATATTTGGCAAAAATTTTTTTTTTCCATTCTGTGTGCTGTGTCCCCACTCTCCTAATGGTTTCTTTGGCTTTGCTGCTTGTCGGTTTGATGAGGTCCCACTGGTCTATCTTATCTCTTATGGCATGGGCACTTGGGGTTTTGATCAGGAAGTGGTTGCCAGTTCCAAATTCCATAAGGGTGTCTCCTGCATTTTCTAAGGTTCTTATAGTTTTAGATTTTATGTTTAGGTTTTTTATCTATTTACAGTTGATTTTTGTGTATAATAGGTAGGGGTCCTTTTCAATCTTCTGCATGTGATCAGCCAGTTTTCCAAGCACCATTTACTGAATAGGTTTTCCTCTCTTCAGTGGTTTTTGGTGGAGACTTGGTTGAAGATGAGTTGGTTGAGAAATTGAGATTTGGTTTCCAGAATCTGTACTCTGCTTTATTAGTCCATATGCCTATTCTCATACCAATACCAGGCTGTTTTGATTACCGTAGCCTTATAGTAAAGTTTAAACTGTGGACATGTGATACCTCATGTTTGTCTCTTTTGCTAAGGATTGTTTTTAACTATTTGTGGTCATTTATGTTTCCATATGAATTTCTGTACAGTCAATTCCAGGTCTGAGAAGAATTGTGTTGGTAATTTAATTGTCATGCTTTGTCTCTTTTGCTGAGGATTGTTTTGACTATTCATGGCCATTTATGTTTCCATATGAATTTCTGTATGTTCAGTTCCAGATCTGAGAAGAATTATGTTGGTAATTTAATGGGTATTGTGTTGAATCTATAGATTGCCTTGGGTAGGATGGACATCTTAACAATGTCTATTCTTCCTATCCATGAGCATGGAATATTTTTCCATTTGTTTGTGTCTTCTTGGAGTTCTTTGAGCAGTGTTTTGTAGTTTTCATTGTAAAGGTCTTTCACTTCTCTGGTTAGGATGATACAGAGGTGTTTTATTTTTTGTTTGGATATTGTGAATGAGGTTGTAATTTTTATTTGGTTCTCTGCCTGCTATTGTTGATGTATAAGGATGCAACTGTCTTTTGCACATTTATTTTGTACCCTGGGACTTTGCCTAAGTCCTTTATCAGTGAAAGCACGTTTTTAAAATATTCCTTTGGGTTTTCGAGGTATGGGATTATATCATCGGCAAAGAGAGATAACTTAACTTCCTTTTTTCCTATTTGGATATACCTGATTTTCTCCTCTTGTCTAATTTCTCTAAGACTTCCAACACAATGTTGAACAAGAGGGGTGATAGTGGGCAGCCTTGTCTTGTTCTGGTTTTCAGGGCAAATGCTTCCAGTTTCTGTCCATTTAGAAATATGTAGCCTGTGGGTTTATTGAAGATGGCAGTTACTATTTTGAGGTAGGTTCCTTCCATGCCTAGGTGTTTCAGATTTTTTATTAAGAGGGGATGCTGGCTTTTATCAAAAAGGGGATGCTGGCTTTTATCTATTTTATCATTAGATTTTATATCTAATGATATAATAATGTTGTTCTTGTTTTTACATCTTTTGTTATATATAATTACATTTATGGTCTTGCAGATGTTGTATGAGCTCTGCATCCTGGGTATGAAGCCTACTTGGTCATGGTGGATGAATTTTGAAATGTGTTGTTGGAACTGATTAGCTAGAATATTGTTGAGAATTTTTGCACCTATATTCATTAGGGATATTGGCCTCTAGTTCTTTTTTGTTGTTATTGGACCTTTACCAGGTTTGGGTACCAGTGTGATATTAGCTTTGTAAAATGATTTCAGGACAATTCCATCTTTCTCAATTACCTGGAATACTTTCAGTAGGATTAATTTCATCTCCTCTTTGTACATTTTGTAGTGTCCCACTGTAAAGCCTTCTGGTCCAGGACTTTTTTTCTGTAGGTAGTTTTCTTATGATGAAGTCAATTTCCTAGGTTGTTATTGGTCTATTTAGTGTCTCAGTGTCTTTTGTTTAACCTTGGTAGGTTGTGTGATGTCAGAAAGTCCCCCATTTCATTTAGACTGCTAAGTTTGTTTTCATACAGTTGTGCATAGTAGTCTCTGATAATCTTTTGTATTTCTTGGGGGTCAGTTGTGATTTGATCTCTTACATTTGTGATTGTGCTTATTTGTGCAGATAACTTGCAATCTTTCCATTTCTTAATGTGTGCTTGTAGAGATATAAATTCTCCCTCTTAGAACTGTTTTCATGGCATCTCAGAAGATTTGGTAGGATGTTTCTTCATTTTCATTTGTTTCCAAGAATCTTTTAATTTCTGTTTTGATTTCTATGTTGACCCAGTAGACATTCAGTATTGTGCTGTTCAGTGTCCACATCTTTGTGGCTTTTGGGGGGATTTTGTTGGTGTTGACATGTATTTTTATTCAACTGTGGTCTGAGAAGGTGCATGGCAGTATTTCAATCTTATGAAATTTGTTCATGCTGATTTATGGCAGAGGATGAGATTTATTCTGTAGTTCTTGGTTGGAGTATTCTGTAGGCATCTATTACATCCATTTGGTAGAGCATCAAGTTGAGGTTTCAGATCTCAATGTTGATATTTTGCCTTCATGATCTATCTAAGGTTGTTAGTGGGGTATTTAATCTCTGTCTATACTACTCTTAGAGTCAATTTTGTTTTTTTACTTTATTTAGCTGCTTTATAAATGCTGGTGTTCCTGTATAGGGTGCATACATGTTTAGGATAGAATTTACTGTTGATAGATTGCACTTTTTTATCAATATGTAGTGGCCTTTCCTATCTTTTTAAATGTTTGATAGTTTAAAGTTTGTTATGTCTGATATTAAGATCATGACTCCTGCCTTTCTTTATGGTCTACTCACCTGGAAACTCATTTTCCGTCCTCTAACTTTGAGTCTGTGTGTGTCCATTGTGTGAGATGAGTTTGCTGGATGCAAATTTTTGGGTCATTTTAAAAAAATACATTTGCCATTCTGTGTCTTTTCAGTGGTTCATTTGGTGCATTCACATTCAGGCTAATTATTGAAATGTGATTGTTTATGCCCATCATGAGGTTTTTATAAAGTTTTTTCTTTGTTTTCTTTTAGCTTTTTGGTTTATGTACACATATGTTTTCAACTTTTCAGTACAATGTATTCTCTGTTGATTCTGTGCTTTGCTGTTCTCTTGGGAAGTGCATGGTCATTCTTTCTTCTTTGCTTAGTATCTTTTTACATGTATCTTGTAGAGATAGTCTGTAAGCTGCATAATTTCTTAGGGATTGGATGTCTGGGAAAGATTTTAATTCTCCATTGTAGATGAAACTGAGTTTGGCTGGGTAGGAAATTCTTGGTTGAAACTGTATCTCTTTGTGGACTTTGAATATTGTACTTTTGTCCCTTCTAGTTTGTTTCTGTTGCTAGGTCTGCTGCTCTTCTGATTAGTTTTCCCTGGCAGGTAGTTTGACTTTTCTCTCTTGGTGCCTCTAGGACTTTTTCTTTTGTACCTGCTTTGTGTATGTATCTAGGGTATGGTCTTTTCATTTGATGTCTTGTGAGGATTCTCTATATCTCGTGTTTGGATGGTCATCTCTCTTGTGATTTGGGGATAGTTTTCTTGGTAAGTTCTTGGAATACTTGCTCCAAGGTGTTCTCCATTTCCCTTTCTTTTCTGAAATATCAACCAGGCATAGGTTTGGCCTCTTGATATAATCACATATCTTTTAGAGTCTTTGTTCTTTCTTTCTGAGTTTTCTATGTTTTTTACAGATCAGGTTAATTCCATGTTTTGGTCTTCAAATTCTGAGATTCTTTCTTCTGCTTCATTAATTCGGCTTTCCTGCTTGTCATCTTGCTATTTATTTCCTGGGTAATTTTTTTATGGCCAAAATCTCTGTTACAAGTTATTTCAATGTTGCCTCATGTCTTTCTTGAGTCTTATTCACTCTTTCCATTCATTATCTAATTCTTGTTGTATTCTGGGGCCAGTCATTGGTGACTTCCATTGTATGGGGTCTGAGGTCTGATTTTTCAGGCATTTACTCTTTGTAGCACTGGGAATTACCTATGTTCTTCTTTTGATTTTTCCTCATTTGTGACAGATCTCTCTCTGTTCTCTTCAGTTCAATGGTAATGGGAGTGACTCTCACTTCTGAGGTTTGCTCAATCATGTATTGTTTCCTGATCAGGGCTCTAAATTTGTTCTATTTTGAAACAGGGCTGTGACTTGGAGGCTTTGCTTTCTCTTATAGTTTTGAGAGTGGAATACAGTGGAGAATTGGGTACTAGGATTATAAAACTACCTGCAAATCACAATGTTCACTGATTTTGGTATGGTTTCCCTCAGACCCACTCCCCACCCCCACTCTATATATGATGCAATGGGTACATGTGTGTATCCCTTGAATCCAAAAAACAGTAATAACAATGAGGAGGCTGGGCTCGGTGGCTCAGCCTGTAATCCTGCACCTTGGGAGGCTGAGGCGAGTGGATTGCCTGAGCCCATGGGTTCGAGACCTGCCTGGGCAACTTGGCAAGACCTTATCTCTACAATAAATCAAAAAAATTAGCTGGTGTGGTAGTGGGTGCCTGTAGTTCCAGCTACTTGGGAGGCTGAGGCAGAAGGCTCGCCAGAGCCCAGCAGGTCAAGGTTGTGGTGGCTGGGAGTGGCCA
>NW_007248392.1:53523-59581 GCF_000164805.1 Carlito syrichta
CACACACACATACACACACACACACACACACACAAACACACACCAAAACAATCTGGAAAAACTAGAAAACAAAACAATACAAACAACAACAATAATAAACAGGAAAATCAAACTCATACACACATGCCCAACCTAAAATGAAAGGAGAAGAAAAAGGAGGGAAAAAATAAAAAAATAATAATTCAAATCAAACCCTTACACATGTATTCACACACACATTAACTTATAAAAAGAGAACAAAGAAGCAAACACAAAGAAACAAAAAACTGAACGATGACCACTCAATCCTTGACATATTCACACACACAGAAACCAAAAAACGAAAGCTAAAAGATCAGGAAAAAAGAAAAAAGAAAGGTGTTTGGGGGGATGCTGATCAGACCAATCACATACATATTCTTGCACAAAGGAAAAATATAAAACAAACAAACAAACAAACAAACAAAAACCTGCCCTCTTGTGGCAGGTTCTGTAGTTATTCTTCTCAGCTTTTCCTCTGGTGTCTCCTGCAGAGCTTCAGTCTTATTCGAAATACACCTAGTGTTTGACCCCAGGAAGGAGGAGAGGGCAGTGGGAGTGTGTGGGGCTTCAGTTTTCTCTCTCACTCTCGTATCCTCTGGGCGATCCCTTCTATTGGAGACTTGCAGTATTGTCTCTTCTCCAGATACTGGGAAGGGGTTCCCCAGCCAGGCTTATCCTGGAGTAAAGTCCTCCTATTATGGCTGACTTCCAGGTTCCACCTGGATTCATCACTCTCAGCCGTGCTTCAGCTGTGTGGGTCTGATGTTCAGAGGATTGCTGGGGAGGAGGATTTGGGTCAGCCCCAGACTCATCACTGATCTCTTTGGAGATCTTCCTCATCTTTTTCTGGCCACACCGTGTGTCTCACTGCTGAATCAGGGTAGAGTGTGGGACCTCTGAGACTCAGCACTCATCCTGTCCCTCCAAAGTTTATCCTTTTAGAGTATTCCCTCTGGGTCACAATCAACCCCTAAGTAGTTAATACTCTGGTCACAGAGATTGGGTCAGACCTGTTGCTCCGTGGTGAATAAACTGGAGCACTTTCCTGCCCAGTTTTCAAGATGGTGGCAGTGTGCCTTTTTCATCTTCCCCAGTGAGGCTCTGGCTATGGGTTCCCTTGCTGTGCTCCTTCTGCAGCCCTTGTTACCCTGGTCTGGTCAGGTGTTGCAGTAGTGAGGCAGAGACTGGAGCTAGCAGACTCTCTCTGCATCTTCTTTCTGAAAAGGGTTTTGTTGATTTTTTTAAATGGCACTTGGCTTCTATGTCCTACAAAGTGGTAGAGACCAAGAAGAGCAACTACAGCACCCATTGCTTCACCAGGAGAGCCCTGGTTACTTGCTCCTGAGTCCCTACTCAGTCAGCCACTCACTCACTATTTACTCACCAAAGCCATAGGCAAAATTTCCATACACTGACTCATTCACACTGGGACTCACTTAGTCCAACTAGCTCCCTCACCATTTTCTTGAGGATCAGTCAACAGTATTACTTTTAAAAACTTTTTAAATACAGCAAACATCTCAAATTTCAGAAACCAGTATTTATAGATGTATGTTATTGATATCTTTATTTACTTTTTTGACAATGGGTTTGGATCGCCAAATGTTTCAATTATGTTTATATATCCTTAGGAAAATTTATCTTGACATTGTAGTATAATTTTCAATCATCCTTAACTTGTTACTTTATTTTTATAATAGTAGTGCAATCTGGTACACAGTGCCAATAAATATTAGTTCTTGTTACTGTTATCATTGATACAATAAAATATGGATTTGTAAGGTTCACTGGGAGCCTACAGAGGTGAGAGAGGAGTGCAGTATGAATATGGATATTGATATAGACATAGATTAGATGTAGAAAGATAAATGATGATATAAATGATGACATAGATATAGGTAAATGGAGATGGAGATATGTGAGGGAGATATTGGTCAGAGATGTATTTATAAAGAAAAAATATTATTTAGACCTGAATTATAAAACAGTTACTGGGAGGAATTGCAAGCACAAAAATAATGCATAAAAGCATAAAAGGATAAAAATTTACTAGAGTACTGTAGAACCCTGCCCCTGAAAAACACACACATGCAAACTCACCACTTAAAAGTTTCAGGTTTTGTTAGGGCAGGACATAGAATACACAGAATCTAGACTGTCTTACAGAACAGAGGCTGATGCAGCGTACATCTGTGAGATTCTTTCTTGAATTGTTTTCAAGTTTCAATACTGCAGACAAAATTTTCTTCTAGAATATAGAAGGAAACTAATTTTTGTTTTGTTTTGACCTATCCATTTAAACTCTGATTAAGTTAGCCAACACTGGAATGCAAAAAAAATACCTCCTTGGATTTCTTCTTCATCATGAGATTCTACCAATTCATCAAAACTACTGTTTATGATTGAGCTATGCGAACAAAGTCAGAGCCAAGAGTTCCTGAATTGTACCTTCTCCTCCAGCTCTCTAACGGACTCGAAGCTGTCCTCCTGATGTATAAACAGTAGGTGACTGAAGGTAGAGAACCAGGGGTTGTAATGACTGAGTAGGTCAGAGAAGTAAGAAGAGTCTTCTACAGGAGGTTAAAGAATTACATTTAAATTGTACATGAGAGCTACTGAACATCTTGAGAAAAAAGACAGGATAAAATATTCAAAATTAAAATAAAAGTCTTTTATGGAATTATAGAGGACAAAATGAAAGAAGATTAGGATTAGAGGAAGATTTGAGATCTTAGGGTGAGTGGTGATAGTATGAACAAAGAAAAAGTTGTTAGGGGCAGTAAGATGTGAGTGTGAAGGTATGGGGAGAAAATGAAATGGGCAGTGAGTGGAAAGACATAGCCATATTGGAGAGGGGTTTTATTGATTACATGACACACTGAGAGGCCTATAATGAAAGATAAAGAAGTGTGGACTAATTATAAATCTTGGTTAAAATGTCACAGTTGGTACCCAAAACTAACAGCCCTTATATGCCTAATGTGGACCAAATTACGTCTTAAAACTGAATTTCACAAATGAAAGTCCATTTATTAGGTTTTTCTGCAGAGTATTTATCTTTTATATAAGCAGTCTTTCTTACTGATGGGAATTCAGCAGCTTATAATTATCTTCTATGCAAATGAGTGGATTTCCTGGATTTTTATTTTCTGGTACACATTCATCTAACTTTGGGAAAACAACAACATGCTGGAAGGGTATCAATAGCAGTCAATGGAACCATCAAATCTTCCATGAAAAAGGCTTCCTTCAATTGGTTTGGCTTGTCAAAGACATATAATCAGAAAAAAATTGTGAAATACAGAACTTCAAGTCGCACAATTGACTTTGTACAGAAACCTGGAAGAGTCCCAGAATGCTTGTCATAATTTCTTTAGCCATTTAATTCTTCTATATATCATTGTTTTGCTATTTATTTAACAGTCATTATTATTCACTTTTACTTATGGAGAATCATAAATTTCTTTCACATATGTGTATGTGTGAATGTGTGTGTGTGTGTGTGTGTGTGTGTGTGTGTGTGTGTGTGTGTGTGACCTGATTTTTTTCCTGTTTGACCAGAAAAGGACTTAATTTTTTTTTCCTGCTATCACCTTGAAAACATATATATGTGGCATCTGGTTGATATTTCACAAATACTGTAGAGTTAGCAACTAGTGCACCTGTATCTGTATTGAAATTCTCTTTTATGTCATAAAACAGAACCCATAACTCAATGTTTACTAGAACTTGACTCATTTTTATGTCTCCTTTCTGTATGAGAACTCAATTGAGCTCCTATTCTCCATATTCTATCTCACCATATATTTAAAGTTTGTTTCCTCATTTGGAGTACTAGAACATAAAATATTATGAAATTGGTATTAGTGGTGAAGTGGGAAATCTTAGATTTATCTAACCTCTATAATTGTCACCATAGTTCTGTCTTTAGGACACTGGGCTTGTGTACACATTTGTCTCTTATTCTATTCTTGTGGTTACTGTTAGTTGAGATTACTACCTTAGTTGATCCTAATTTGTTCTTTACTTATTCTAATTCTCCAATTTTGCTCTTGCATCACATTTTTAATTTTGCTAACGTTAAATTTTCAACAATTTCTGCAACAGAATATTTGGCCATCCCAAATGTTTGGTTTTGAAAAATCTATAATACACAAATGGATCCAAAATTTTGCTTCTCAGGCCTCAGTTTCATATTTATATCTTGTTGCATAACTGGATATTCTAAATTTTTTTTAATTAACACACCATTTAATTCTAAAAAGTTCTAATGGCCATATATGCTTTTTTTCTTAATACTATTCTTATTGCTCATATTAGATTTAAGAATAGTTCTAGACTCTACTTGTATCTACTTCAGTCAATCAAAATTTTCTGATTTTAGTTTTTGTATTGTTCTGTATACCATTTTTTCTGCAGTAGCTAATTTACCATTGCACTAAATACTGAAATTAATAATAAAAACATTATTTAAAATGTATAATAGAACAAATTTAGTAGATATTATTTTCTAGGTAAAATGTTAAAGTAGTTGCTCTGAATTAGCACATACTTTTACTCTAACCTCTGCTTTGAGTTTCCAAGCTCCTTAGATTTTTCTTCTCTACTATTTGAAAATGGCTTTCAAGGTAAGTGTTTTCATGTACCTCAAATTTTCTCTGAGAGAAAGTGCATGAAGAATCAATCACTCATGGAAAAACTTTAGTAGAAATAACTAGAAGAGATACATGCCACTTCCACTCATGTTCAATTAGGTCTTGTTTAGTCAAATGCTGCACAATTCCAAAGGAAGTGGAGAAATACAATGCTGCAATAGACACGAGATGAAGAAAAAATGAGTTTTGTGGGCAGAAATATAGCTCTGCCTACGTCTCCTTTTCACTGTATAATATTTAAAATATTTTTATATGAAATAATAAATCACATAGGTATCTCAAAATAAACTCACTCTACACTTTACAGGAACACATTACTACATCCTTCAAAAATATATATATTAAAGTGAAAAAAGTCATATACTTTAAGATATAAACAGAAATTTGTTGCAGTATTATCTGAAATAGCAAAGAAATGAAGCTAACATAAGTGCCTATCAAGACGGACCAGATAAATAAAATGTGGTGCATATACACCATGGAATACTACACAGCTAAACCAAAGAATAAAATAATGTCTTTTGCAGCAATATAGATGCAACTGGGAAGTTGTTATTCTATGTGAACTAATTCAAAAACAGAAACCAAATACTGCATATTCTCACTTATAAGTGATAGCTAAAACTGGGTACACATGGGCAGAAGGATGGGAATACAGTCACTCAGGACTCCTAAGTGGAGGAAAGAAAGTTGAGTGTTTTTTTTAAAAAAACTACCTATTGGGTAAGATCCTCACTAATTGGATGAAGGCTTCAACAGAAGGCCAGACATCACCATCACACAATATTCCTGTTTAACAAACTTGCACATATACTCCTTGAATTTAAAATAAAAATAAGCCGAGCTCAGTGGCTCAGCCTGTAATCCCCCACCTTTGGGAGGCTGAGGTGAGTGGATTGCCTGAGCCCGCGGGTTCAAGACCTGCCTGGGCAACTTGACGAGACCTCATCTCTGCAATAAATCAAAAAATTAGCTGGACGTGGTAGCGGGCGCCTGTCGTTTCAGCTACCTGGAAGGCTGAGGTGAAAGGATCGCTGGAGCCCAGCAGGTCGAGACTGCGGTGACCGGGAGCGGCCACTACACTCCAGTCTGGATGAACAGAGTGAGACTCCAACTCAAAAAAACAAATAAATAAAATAGAATAAAATAAAAAATAGATACATATAGAAATAAATTTAAAAAAAATTTTTATTAGCCGGTCTCGGTGGCTAAGCCTGTAATCCCACGCCTTTGGGAGGCTGAGGTGAGTGGATTGCCTGAGCCCGCGGGTTCGAGACCCGCCTGGGCAGGCGAGACCTCATCTCTACAATAAATCAGAAAAATTAGCCGGGCATGGTAGCGTGTGCCTGTAATTCCAGCTACTTGGAAGGCTGAGGTGGAAG